>NC_091952.1:159319124-159521437 GCF_031021105.1 Erythrolamprus reginae | reverse complement strand
CTGAGGTCCAGCAACTTGGCTAGGACAAACCCCCCCGTTAAAAAAATAAGTTTGCAATCACAAAATGAAGACTTCTCACTGAGGTCCAGCAACTTGGCTAGGACAAACCCCCCCCGTTAAAAAAATAAGTTTGCAATCACAAAATGAAGACTTCTCACTGAGGTCCAGCAACTTGGCTAGGACAAACCCCCCGTTAAAAAAATAAGTTTGCAATCTCAAACTAAAACTGTCCTCACTGAGGTCCAGCAACTTGGCTAGGACAAACCCCCCCGTTAAAAAAATAAGTTTGCAATCACAAAATGAAGACTTCTCACTGAGGTCCAGCAACTTGGCTAGGACAAACCCCCCCCGTTAAAAAAATAAGTTTGCAATCACAAAATGAAGACTTCTCACTGAGGTCCAGCAACTTGGCTAGGACAAACCCCCCGTTAAAAAAATAAGTTTGCAATCTCAAACTAAAACTGTCCTCACTGAGGTCCAGCAACTTGGCTAGGACAAACCCCCCCGTTAAAAAAATAAGTTTGCAATCACAAAATGAAGACTTCTCACTGAGGTCCAGCAACTTGGCCAGACCAAAAAAGCTGCTTAAAAACTAAATTGGAAATCTCAAACTAAAACTGTCCTCACTGAGGTCCAGCAACTTGGCCAGACCAAAAAAGCTGCTTAAAAACTAAATTGGAAATCTCAAACTAAAACTGTCCTCACTGAGGTCCAGCAACTTGGCCAGACCAAAAAAGCTGCTTAAAAACTAAATTGGAAATCTCAAACTAAAACTGTCCTCACTGAGGTCCAGCAACTTGGCCAGACCAAAAAAGCTGCTTAAAAACTAAATTGGAAATCACAAACTAAAACTGTCCTCACTGAGGTCCAGCAACTTGGCCAGACCAAAAAAGCTGCTTAAAAACTAAATTGGAAATCTCAAACTAAAACTGTCCTCACTGAGGTCCAGCAACTTGGCCAGACCAAAAAAGCTGCTTAAAAACTAAATTGGAAATCACAAACTAAAACTGTCCTCACTGAGGTCCAGCAACTTGGCCAGACCAAAAAGCTGCTTAAAAACTAAATTGGAAATCTCAAACTAAAACTGTCCTCACTGAGGTCCAGCAACTTGGCCAGACCAAAAAAGCTGCTTAAAAACTAAATTGGAAATCTCAAACTAAAACTGTCCTCACTGAGGTCCAGCAACTTGGCTAGGACAAACCCCCCCGTTAAAAAAATAAGTTTGCAATCTCAAACTAAAACTGTCCTCACTGAGGTCCAGCAACTTGGCTAGGACAAACCCCCCGTTAAAAAAATAAGTTTGCAATCACAAAATGAAGACTTCTCACTGAGGTCCAGCAACTTGGCTAGGACAAACCCCCCGTTAAAAAAATAAGTTTGCAATCTCAAACTAAAACTGTCCTCACTGAGGTCCAGCAACTTGGCTAGGACAAACCCCCCCGTTAAAAAAATAAGTTTGCAATCTCAAACTAAAACTGTCCTCACTGAGGTCCAGCAACTTGGCTAGGACAAACCCCCCCGTTAAAAAAATAAGTTTGCAATCACAAAATGAAGACTTCTCACTGAGGTCCAGCAACTTGGCTAGGACAAACCCCCCGTTAAAAAAATAAGTTTGCAATCTCAAACTAAAACTGTCCTCACTGAGGTCCAGCAACTTGGCTAGGACAAACCCCCCCGTTAAAAAAATAAGTTTGCAATCACAAAATGAAGACTTCTCACTGAGGTCCAGCAACTTGGCTAGGACAAACCCCCCGTTAAAAAAATAATTTTGCAATCTCAAACTAAAACTGTCCTCACTGAGGTCCAGCAACTTGGCTAGGACAAACCCCCCCGTTAAAAAAATAAGTTTGCAATCACAAAATGAAGACTTCTCACTGAGGTCCAGCAACTTGGCTAGGACAAACCCCCCCGTTAAAAAAATAAGTTTGCAATCACAAAATGAAGACTTCTCACTGATGTCCAGCAACTTGGACAGGGCAAAAAAACGGGGCGAATCGGGGAGAGGGGCGAATCTGGCGGGCGGGTTGTAGCGCCGAGGAGCCCGGAGGCGCTGCGGGGGGGGGGGGGGGTGGCCGGCATGGAAAGTAACCATTGCCAGCCTCCGAACTGCCGTCGGCCCACCATCTGCGCATGCGCGGCCATTTTTTTTAAAAAAAAAAAGATCGCGCATGCTCAGATAGTGCTTTTACTTCCGCGCCGCCACTTCGCGAAAAATCGATTATCGCGAGGGATCCTGGAACGGAACCCTCGCGATAATCGAGGGACCACTGTACACACTTGTACAAATCCTGCCCTGTTTATTGCTATATATTCAGCTAAGCATTTCCAGCTGAATGTTATTCTGATCCGATACAATCTTTCTATTAATAATAACAATAATAATAATAATAATTATTATTATATTTATTTATTTATTTATTTATTTATTAGATTTGTATGCTGCCCCTCTCTGAAGACATGCATATATAGCATTTTGTTTAATAGTACCGAATAATAAGTAAATGAATTTTGATTGTTGTTTCCTTGTAATAGACCACAAACTATACATAATTCTTCTCTTAGCATTTGCACATCTTAAAATTTCTTCATCCATTTAATTACCTTTGGCAAACTTACCATCAAGGTGCACAAATTTATCTACTTGGTTTTTTAAAAATTTATTGGCATTTAGGTATAGTTTTCAATTGTTCATTCCATTTTTCCTGTCAGATACGATTTTCTTGGTCTTTGGTAGATTCATTTTCAGATCCTGACTCTTTATACACTCTTTTTAACACCAACAACAAATCATATGGGTTCTTTGCTGACAACATGGCATTTATGTCATCAACCCATATGCCTCTGCTCTGTAGAGTTATCAACAAATACATGACAAACTAAGGCAATGTCACCGTTCTCTTACTTCTTTTAATTTGGATTACTATGAGTTTGTAAATAATAAACCTTAAATGGTGTATACATGCAAAATGCTCTATTATTTAAACTTATTTATTGTTTATATGGAAAGTTTCTTTTTCACATTCATATACCGGTAGTCAGTCCTTGACTTATAACAATTCATTTAGTGACTGTTCAAAGTTACAACGTCACTGAAAAAAGTCACTTATGACCATTTTTCACACTCATGACCGTTGCAGTATCGCTGTGGTCATGTGATTTACATTCAGATACTTCACAACTAGTTCATATTTATCATGGTTGCAAAATCTGAACACATTTTGTGACCTTCTGACAAGCAAAGCCAGTGGGGGAGCCAGATTCATTTAATAACCATGTTACTAACTTAACAACTGCAGTGAATCACTTACCACATTTCTCACTTAGCAATATAAATGTTGGGCTCAATGATGGTTGTAAGTCAAGGACCACCTCTATTGGCCATAGACCTGCTGAAGACAAAAAAACTAATCTGCACATGTTCTGCCCTGCATAAAACTGAACTACATTTTACAACTTCTGTTTATTGTTTCCTCTTCTAACTTTTTGAATAATAATTTTACTGAACACTTTGTGGAATACTTAATAAATCAACCACTAAACCGATCCTGCATTGCTTTTGCTACCTGTAATAGCACTGTAATTCCTTTATACAATTTGGAGGCACAGGTGTAATTTTCACAAAAACATTAACTGTTTGTTGATCACCATCCACTGGAAGGTTAACATGCAATTTCCACCAATCCATGATTTTTTTCTTTAATGATTTTTTTCTTTCATGCTTTCACAAACCAGCCTAGGTCAGTGATGGTGAACCTATGGCACAGGTGGCACGTGGAGCCATATCTGCTGGTATGTGAGCTTAGCTTAGCTCCAGCGTGCATATGCTTGCTGGCGAGTTGATTTTTGGTTGACACATAGCCTTTGAGGGCATTTTCAGCTTCTGTGGGGCCTCAGGAGGCCAGGGGGGCATTTTCACTCTCCCTAAGCTCTAGCAAAGCCTCTGGAACCTGGGGAGGGCAAAAAACGGGCCTACTGGGCCCACCAGACATTGGGAAATGGGTCATTTCTGGGGGGAGAAAGCCATTTTTACCCTCCCCAGACATTGAATTATGGGTATGGGCATTCACATGTACACAATAGCACACCTGAAGAAAAAAAGGTTCACCAACTCTCACCAACAATTTGCAGAATTTTTAAAAAAGGATCGAAGGCAAATCATTTTTATTTTTAATTCTGTAAGTGTTGTAAACATCTTCCCTTGAATTTAGTTGCACCAAAGGACATGAGAAACCTAATTAGGGGGGGGACTTGTGACCAGTTCTTGGCAATGCACTGATTGTGATTTCTGACATTGCCTGCAGCCTTCCCAAAAGCAAAGTCAAAGGGGAAGCCTGTAGGAAATCAGTGGTTATGATTATGTGAGGTCCTCATTTATCTTAATTACTTTTACAATTTTTATTTAAGGTGGCCAGCACCGCCATTTTAAAGGACATGATCATGTGAGGTTCCACTGATCCTTCTGTAGAAAAGTTATCACTATTTTTCAGATTTCAAAGAGAACAAATATTCTCACTTTGAGCCCCCAGAGAACTGTATTCTAAAATTCTCAGACCAGCTTACCACAAACGCTAAAATAAATGCACAGTCATAAACCTGAAAGTGGGGAAAGTTAAATCCATTTCTCCCAACAAGTAATTATGATTAGTGCAATAAAAGTCTCACAGCAAAGAAATTCATTCAATATGCTGTAAATTAAATTAAAATAACATGATGGAATAAATGTAGTCAGATCTCTCAAAAATGTAAATCATCTTTGGATTTAAAGTCATTTTAATTACATTTATCTTACCCCAAATACTCCAAAGAATTCCAGTCTAACTTCTAATCTTCTTTCATTTATGTCAAAACAGGGGATAAGTTCTAATATATCTGTTGATTAAGCTTCTAGGGAATTTTATAGCAGGATTATTAAAGGAGTCAAACACAAACTAAACCCTAGTATTTAACAAAATTATTACTGTGAATCAGTGGTATCAAAGGTGTTTTACTTTTGAACATTTTTACAAAGAACATCTAAACAAAAAAAATCCTATGCATAAACAAAATCATATGATCTGTCCCCAATAGTGTTTTTTGAATTTATATAAAGTGGTCTGCCCTGCCCCCATCCCCCCCATCCCCAAAGCTGGCTTTGGAGGCATGCTGTCAGTCGAGGAATTCTGGATGGCAGAGTGCAGGAGAAGGATCCCTCTGCTATGGCTCTTATTCTGGATTTAAATATACTGCTCAAAAAAATAAAAGGAACACTCAAATAACACATCCTAGAACTGAATGAATGAAATATTCTCATTGAATACTTTGTTCTGTACAAAGTTGAATGTGCACAACAGCATGTGAAATTGATTGCTAATCAGTGTTGCTTCCTAAGTGGACAGTTTGATTTCACAGAAGTTTGATTTACTTGGAGTTATATTGTGTTGTTTAAGTGTTCCCTTTATTATTATTATTTTTTTTTGAGCAGTGTATATTGTGATACTGGCTATTTTTATTCTCAATTGCATTTACACCTATGCCTCCAAATTGTATAAATAAATTACAGTACTATTACAGATAGCAAAAGCAATGCAGAATCGGTTTAGTGGTTGATTTGTTAAGTACGGTATTCCACAGTAAAATTATTATTCCAAAAGTTAGAAGAGGAAACAATAAACAGAAGTTGTAAAATGTTGTTCAGTTTTATGCAGGGCAGAACATGTGCAGATTAGTTTTTTGGTCTTCAGCAGGTCTATGGCCAATAGAGGTGGTCCTTGCCTTATGACCACCATCGAACCCAATGTTTATATTACTAAATGAGAAATGTGTTAAGTGAATCATTCCCATTGTTAAGTTAGTAACATGAATCTGGCTTCCCCACTGGCTTTCCTTGTCAGAAGGTCAAATTTTCATTATTCACTAAAAAATTAATATATGCACTTTAAAATATATTAATATATATACAAAGTAAACATAATGCCAAAGAAAAAATTGTATCCACAAAACCTGTTTAAGAGCAATTTAAAAAATTAATTTAATTTACTTTAATTCCACTTCTGGGTATACTTCTTATTAAGACTTGCAAATCACCTAAGATTCACTAAATTTTGTTTCTAGACAGATTCGGTAAAAATAAATTCATTATTTTGAATATGTTTTCTTCAGTCCAAAGAGCAACCTGTTAAATGATAACTGCTAGGCTCTTTCTGTTTTGATTAAAACAGGAATATATAAATTATAAAGTTATATTGACAGAAGCCCGATGGCCCTATCTAAATCCAAAACAAATAATATTTGGAAGAATAATCTAATTTGTGAATTCAGGTGGTAGTTAAAAATTTAGTGTTTGTGTATCTGCGAAAGATGGGTCTATAAAACACATAATAGGGTCGTTGTTCAACTTAGAACTATATCTGTAATAAAATGAATATGTTTTGTTCCAAGCCAATGTAAAACTATTTCGGTCCAGAGCTATTCCTGATTCCATTGAGTTAACTGTAGAAAAAAATGTGCAGTTGTGACTTACTGCTTTGTTTGAGTGTTGCTTCCTAAGTGGACAGTTTGATTTCACAGAAGTTTGATTTACTTGAAGTTATATTTTGTTTAAGTGTTCCCTTTATTTTTATTTTTTTTGAGCAGTGTGTATAAACTTAACAAAAGTTCCACAAAAGGATGGTCAAGTGCTTTAATATTAGGTATCAAATAATGAGATATTAAGAAATGATCTAGCTGTTCCAAAAATATAATATGTTTTATTATATTAGGAAATATATTAGGAAGGCTTAATAGAAAATTAATTGTCTCCTAAATTAAGTTCAGATATGTAATTTTGCAAAGTGTTACCATTTTAAGAACTTACATGGATGATTTGGTGCTTTGGTCCAAATACGAATTATAAGTTTAGTCATCCAATAAATGGCTCTTGTGCTGGAAAAAAAATTAAAAATCTCCAGGGCTCCAATGATCCTTAAGCAGAGACATTGTCTTGAAATAGAGAACATTTAGGAGAATAATGAAACAATCCCCCCTCCCCTCCCCAGGCTGGCTTTTCTGGCAAAATCATGCTAACTGTGTAGCAATGAATCATGAAGGAAATAAAAAGAAAAATCCCTATATCTAGGGATTTGTGGACCTCCTTTACCATAACTAAATCAATGTTCATGATTTCATCATCAAAAATACTCAGGTTAAAAAGAGAGTATCAAGGTGGAAGCCATTTTTTACTAAGAAGAACATTGATGTTATATTAAAATTTCTCCAAAAGTATTGGATGTTGTTCTATGTCAGTGGTTCTCAACCTTTCTAATGTCGTGACCCCTTACTAAAGTTCCTCATGTTGTGGTGACCCCCAACCATAAGCCTAGCACCAATTCTCCCAACAGAGCTTTAAGCTGATTGGCGGGAAGGTCAGAGGGACACCCCCACTGTAAATGCCTGATTGGTCGGATTGTAAAAATATACTCCAAAGCGCCAGAATAGAAGCTATATTTCCTAACACCATAGGAAATTTGTATTTTCTCATGGTCCTAGGCAACCCCTGCGAAATGGTCATTCGATCCCCAAAGGGGTCCCGACCCAAAGGTTGAGAACCACTGCTCTATGTTTTTGCAGAAATGATCCATTGACAGAGAAGTCAAAAGTTGAACTTTGGTTTCTGCCTAGATATCACTTTTTTTTGGCAAGGAACATGCATTGCATTCTGCAATAAGAGTCTCTTATCTATTATTAGTCACACATGACATTAGGGGAATGTGATGTTGTCTCAGGATCTGGACAGCTTGTTGTCACTGAAGGAAAAATAAAGAATTCTACAGGAAAGCTTTAGGCCCGTGATGGCGAACCTGTGGCATGTGTGCCACCTGTGGCAAGGGGAGCCATATCTGAGGGCATGTGAGGCATTGCCCTATGTCAGATACAGCACTGGCCAGCTGATCTTTGGCCTTCCGTAGGGCCTGGATAGGCCGTTTTCATCCTCCCTGGGCTTTAGGAATGGCCCAATCAGAAGTCTGGAGGCTTCAGTAAGGCCTGCGTGCATGCATGTGGGGGGGAGCATGTGTGGGGTATTGTGTCCACATGCACAGGGGAAGGGCATTGCATTATGGGTGTGGGCACATGCATGCACGCTATCTTTTGGCACATGAGCAAAAAAAGGTTCACCATTGCTGCTTTAGGCCATTTGTCTGTCCTTGGAAGCTGAAACAGAAGTGATTCATAGATCAGGATAGTGACCACGAGCATAAAAGGCAGGCCTACAAAAGACTAGATGAAGAAAATAAATTGCAAAGCTTGGATTGTCCTGGACAAAGTCCATCCTTAAACTCCCATAGAAATATTAAGAGCAGTTCATGTTAAAAAAAGTCCTGCAAATGTTGGCTTCAAGCAGTTTGCCATAGAAGAATGAGTCAGAATTCCTATTCATCTGTGTAAGAATTTGGTAATTACAGGAAGCATTTGATTGCATTTATTGAAACTAAAGTTGTACAACTGATTATAAATCTAAGGGGCAATTTGTTTTTTACGCTAACATGCTGCATGTTAATGAAGTTGTTTATGAAATAAATGAAATACATTTCAAACACGGCTATTACTTTTTCATTAACACTCTATTTATGCATCAGTAGGACCTGCATGAAAGTTGGTAATATATTTTCGAAAGCAAAGGCAGGAAGACTCCCAACTAAGGGCAAATATATTGGTGTAGAACTTGATACATCAGATTAATGGCACATAGAATAACCATATTCTATCCAATGTTCCAAGAATATTTGATGTGGAGACTCCCTGCTACTTTTAAAAAATAGTATATAGTCCATCAAGCCAATGAAACATTTTTCTTTCATTTGGCTTCTATAGTGTAGCCCTCATTTTTCACAAATCATACTCAGTTTTCAGTTACTGAATAAGTAATATGATGCATGAGCTTTACCTGAATTCAAACTAAGTTCTTGGCGAAGAAAAACATTTGCATGCTTGAGGTCTTTAGCAGATCTTCCTGGATCCTTAAGCAACAAGGAATTAACTGTCAGTAGATTTATATCAGTTTATTAATTAATAAAACCACTGTGGTAAATTAACATGAATACTTCAAAGGTATGTTAAGAAAAAAAAAACAAAATATGAATTAATATGAATTCCAGACCACCATAATTCAATAGTGCAAACAATGTTTTTGTATGCCGGACATGTAGCCAAAGAGCTTATAGTAAAACATAGTAAAAATAATATGTTTACTATGCTTAATACATAATACATAAATATATGTAATATACAGGGAATATTGTATTTATTTGTGTGTGTGTGTGTGTGTGTGTGTGTGTGTGTGTGTGTGTAAGATATCAGGTAGGTAGCTAGTTAGGTAGATAGATAAGATAGATAGATAGAGAGAGAGAGAGAGAGAGAAAGAAAAGCCACAGATCTTTTATGTCTTGTGGACTTTAACTCCCAGAATTTCTGGGAGCTGACTCAGGAATTCTGGGAGTTGAAGTCCACAGGTCATGGAGGGACCATGGTTCCTCACCCTGGCACTAGACTAAATGGTAAAAAAGTATATTTTGTGTATGTTTTTCTTGCCACCTGGTGGTTTCCCAGATTTCTGAAGCCCATGTTGGTAGCTGTAATACACCTATGTAATATTTTTGTTGCTGAATTCATTGTACGGTTGCTTAGAACAGTGATTTTCAACCTTTTTTGAGCTGCGGCACATTTTTTACATATACAAAATAATGGGGCACCTTGAGCGGGGGGGGAGTGGGGGGGCTAAAAAAAGTTTGGACAAAAAATTTCTCTCTCTCTCTCTCTTTTCCTCCATTTCGTTCTATTTCTCTCTCTCTTTCTCTCTTCCTCTCTCTTCATCCCTTTCTCTCTCTTCCTTCCTTCCTCTCTTTTTTGCTCTCTTTCTATCTCTCCCTCCTTCCCTGCCTCTCTTTCTCTCTCTCTCTTGCTTGCTTTCTCTTTCTTTCTCTCTTTCTCTTGCTTTCTTTCTCTCTCTCTCTTGCTTTCTTTCTCTTTCTCTCTATCTCTTGCTTTCTTTCTCTTTCTCTCTATCTCTTGCTTGCTTTCTCTTTCTTTCTCTCTCTTGCTTTCTTTCTCTCTCTCTTGCTTTCTTTCTTTTTCTCTCTCTCTCTTGCTTTCTTTCTCTCTATCTCTTGCTTTCTTTCTCTTTCTTTCTTTCTCTCTCTCTCTTGCTTTCTTTCTCTTTCTTTCTCTCTATCTCTTTCTTTCTTTCTCTTTTTCTCTCTCTCTCTTGCTTTCTTTCTCTTTCTCTCTATCTCTTTCTTTCTTTCTCTCTCTTGCTTTCTTTCTCTTTCTCTCTCTCTCTTTCTTTCTCTTTCTTTCTCTCTCTCTTGCTTTCTTTCTCTCTTTTCTCTCTCTCTCTCTTGCTTTCTTTCTCTCTCTCTTCCTCTCTCTTGCTTTCTTTCTCTCTCTCTCTTTCTCTCTCTTGATGAGCTTCGCGGCACACCTGACCATGTCTCGCGGCACACTAGTGTGCCGCGGCACACTGGTTGAAAAACACTGGCTTAGAACATGCAGGTATGTCTTTGAATTAATAACAGAAATAGAACTGAGTCCTATATTAAAATCAGAAAAGCCATACAAAAAAAATAATGGATAGATGATAGATAGATAGATAGATAGATAGAGAGAGAGAGAGAGAGAGAGAGAGAGAGAGAGATAGAATGTGTGTACAAGATATTACATCATTTAGCTCATAAACTAGACATTTCTTTTGACCTAAAGAATAGCGGAGAGCTCATGAACAATTGGGTCTGTGAATTGAGTGGGCTGAATTTTTTACAATCTAAAGAAGTAATTAAAAACATTACTGCTTCAATTAATAACAAACACAGCCCACTCCTTTGCTAACCATAGTCACTGTTTTCTTTGTACAAAGTTATAATAGCATAGACGACACCTGTAAGAATGGATTTTTTTTCAGGTTTGCAAGAATGTCACTTTTGTTATTATAGTAGCAATTACTGATTAAAATTGTTTAACATTTCTCTCTATATATACAGTGTCTCTACCACTGAAAACAGACCTTGGGAGGGTCTCTTGCAGTCCTCCCAGGGTCCATTTACAGCTGTGATGGCCTCCTGCCACCCTCTGACAGTGAAAATGGCTTGGGGGGGGACGCTTGCCATCATGGACAATGCCATGACTGAAAACGAAGTTTAGGACCCCTTTTTCGCTGGCAGAGCTCTTGGGTTACCCTAGATGCCTCTGACACAAGTGACATCAAACTGGCCACTCCCATCCTGGCCATGCCCACCTCACCCCCCCCGAGGGCAAACACAACCCTGACGCGGCCCTCAGTGAAATTGAGTTTGACATCCCTCTGAGTAATAAATAAGATTCAAAGTAGAAACAGAAACGGTGGCTCCATGGTTTAATTGCAGTCAAAAAACTTTCTTTTCCCACTTGTGGGGCTATTACATTAAATATATCTATAAACAAGACAGTTTCTCATCAAGTGGAAAAAAAGGAATTAATATAAACAACTATGGTGTGTGCACTAACAAGCGCTACTAGACTTACTAGTGTCATAAAAATGTTTTGCTACTGTAGTCAACTAAATAGCTCTATTAGTGTAGTAAATTATGGGATATTATCTGGAAGTACTTCTAATTGTTAATTATCAGCAGTTTTACTCATTTTAGGTTGGGGAATAATAAGACATTATTATGGGCAATGAAATTTTATATTCTGAACCAATTTTTTTCATCATTGATGATTATTAAAAGGGTATATTTTCCATCAGTTGTATTGATTGCATGTTCTATTCGGTATGAAACAATGGTGGTACATATTGTTTTTTCTATTTGAGAATTGAAAGCAAATAACCTATTTATACCAAAGTTTTAGAATTCTTTATACAAGCAAATAATAATAGCTCCTTTATTGCTGAGTCTTCTAGGCAGCCTTTGAAATAACTATTATTAATGTGATTAGCTTACCGCTTAAGAATGATAAGCTAATACAACATATTGCTTTGTAAAATTGTATGAACAAATATTGATATAAAAATAAATTCAGTTATGCGATTATCTTTTTCTGAACTATAACATCAGATTGCCTATTTGGAAAAGACTTATTAGGAAAAGTATAAACTGAAAACATGCTTGGAACATGCTACTTGAAAGAACATATATTATGCCTGGAGTTGATCTGCTATATGTATAACTAACTCATAGCTGTAGAAAGGAAGTCAGATTGTAGTCTATTAACCTGAAAATAAGTTTTCTTTTTCACCTTTGGGATTTACAGTACTAAGATTATATTGTTAAAGAACAGTTTTCTTATTCATGAATATAATGTTTTGAATTATTATTTGATTTGCAAATGAACAAGTGTAGTTGCACCAATAAGCCACTTTCATATATGGTGTTCAACAATAATTTATTTTCCACCTATGTTATCTGATATTTAATATGACATATATAATGAAACCAACTCTCAACATAATTTCCAACTTGATGGGGTTAGTTTTGTTTTGTAAATGGAGAAATTGTGTATAATTGAGTCAATATCTCATGTGAACCCTTTAATGATAGCAGTAATCTGTAATAATTTCTGCAGTTAAATAAGCAACATGATTTAGAACTGCATATGCTTGGTTTTGTGGATTAGTGCTGTAAAGAAACACACAATTGCATGGAAAAATAATGAATCCTTGACATACGACTGTGTCAAATCTTCGACTTATGATTGCATCCTCATCAAGTCCTCGACTTCGACCGTTCCTGTCCTCTACTTACAACTACACCGGCTGCTGCTTCAACCTGATTAGTTGAAGCACAGGCAGCCAGAGTGTGGGAGAATAAACGTTTCCAATTGGTTCAGGGCTTGACAGCTTCTCTACAAAAAGGGAACTGTCAATTCTCACTATTCAGAGTTGCTGCTGTCACAATTGTTGGTGCTGAATTGCTGATTAAACATTCCTGGTTTTCCTGTCAGCCTGTCTGAGTCTTTATTCTGTCTGCCTGCCTGGCTATTTAATAATATAGAATAGAGTAGAGTAGGGTAGGGTAATGTAGGGTAGGGTAGGATAGGATAGAAGAGAAGAGAATTCTATATCGGCCAAGTGTGATTGCACACACAAGGAATTTGTCTTTGGTGCATATGCTCTCGGTGTACATAAAAGAAAAAAAATACATTTGTCAAGAATCATGAGGTACAACACTTAATGATTGTTATAGGGCTCAAATAAGCAATGAAGAAACAATATTAATAAAAATCTTAAGGATACAAGCAACAAGTTACAGTCATACAGTCATAAATGGGAGGAAATGGGTGATAGGAATGATGAGGAAAAACTAGCAGTAATAGTAGTGCTGACTTAGTAAATAGTTTGACAGTGTTGAGGGAATTATTTGTTAAGCAGAGTGATGGCATTCAGGGAAAAAACTGTTCTTGTGTCTAGTTGTCTTGGTGTGCAGTGCTCTGTAGCAACGTTTTGAGGGTAGGAGTTGAAACATTTTATGTCCAGGATGCGAGGGGTCAGTAAATACACTGCTCAAAAAAAATAAAGGGCACACTTTTAAACAACAGAATATAACTCCCAAGTAAATCAAACTTCTGTGAAATCAAACTGTCAACTTAGGAAGCAACAATGATTGACAATCAATTTCACATGCTGTTGTGCAAATGGAATAGTTGTGCAAATGAAATATGCAATGAGAATATTTCATTCATTCAGATCTAGGATGTGTTATTTGAGTGTTCCCTTTATTTTTTTGCGCAATATATTTTCACTGCTTAATATTAATATAAGCAAAGGACTATAATTCTATTTACTATGGACTATAATTTATTTATTTTTTTTTATTATTTATTTATTTATTTATTTATTTATTAGATTTGTATACCGCCCCTCTCCGGAGACTCGGGGCGGCTAACAGCAATAATAAAACAGTGTACAGTAATAATCCAATACTAAAAATGATTAAAAACCCATTAATATAAAAAAAACCCCCAAACATACATACAGACATACCATGCATAAAATTGTAAAGGCCTAGGGGGAAAGAGCATCTCAATTTCCCCATGCCTGGCGGCAGAGGTGGGTTTTAAGTAGTAGTATGTATATGATGAACCTATGGATTAAACATAATATGAACTTTCAAGGACTGACATATTTTTTCATGTTTCATGTTTAGAGCTGTGGTGATAGAGTGGTGAGAATAAACTACTAATGGCTAATTCACTGTTTACTTCAGGAGTTTGATTTGGAACGGCTGAAGGTTGACTCAGTCTTCCACCCTCCCAAGGTTGATAAAATGAGGACCCAGATTGTTGGGGAAAATATGCTGACTCTGTAACCTGCTTAGAGAGTGCTGTACTATGAAGCAGTATATAAGTCTATTGCTATTACACAAGAGCCTTCACAAAAGGGAGACTGTTTAAATAAAGACCAGGGAAGCTCATTGAAGGTCAAAAGAATTCAAAATAATTTTCAATACATATAAAAGTCTTCAATACATACAAATCACTTTCTTTCTTAAATAATGCAGGGCACTGAATTTACTAGTGATAAAAAGGATGCCAATTGTAATGAAATCAATTTGAGCCTTATCAGTAATCACTTTTGTTGTATCCTGTGTGTAAATTTTCTCAAAGAGAGCTCTCATTTCAATTTTAAAGAATTTAGGATTATGATATCTGCACTGAAAAATACCAAATAGATACCCAATAGCAAAAGATAAATACTGTACTGAAAAATTGGACAATACTATTCAAGCACTATTTCTTGAATACAACTCTTCTCACATCATTTGGATTCTATCCTCTTTTGTCTGAAAAATGTTCTAATCATTTTTACAGCCTAAATCGTAAGAGATTATGAATAGGAGCCTAGGTTTATGCTAGCTTTTGAAAAATGGTACACAATTTTGCAGCAGAGGCTAAGGTGATTGTAGGAAGAGTCTACTTTAGTCTGAATAATTGTTTCTGGAGATGAGTTTAAACTGAACTGGTATTGAGGTTTTGATCACAGGATGACTAAGATTAATATAAGAAAAAAAAGATTGGGAATAAAAAGTGAAGAAGGTTTGAAGAATCTATAATGGGATAGTGTAATAGTTAAGATAGTAGATTAGGACTAGGAAGACCGGCCCCAGGCATAGAATTTTAGGTTAGGAGAAAAGTTTTGTTTTATTTTTTTAAAGGAAATAAATAATGGGGATCAGTTTATTCAAATTCATTTATGTATCTTAAGCCATCTGTTTTTCTGGAAGAGAACATTTTATTCCATATTGTAGTCATAATTTAAAGAGTGGTAATCCTATGCATAGTAGGTAAATCAAAACAATTTCTGCTCATGGAATGAGAAAATATGATTCATTTGTCCCCTTCAGATTTCCCACATGTCCTCAGAATCTAGGCTATGAAATCATCAGAGTAATTGAAATGGGTTTTGAGCATGGGTGTACTATTTCGTAAAATACCATGTACTCAAAACGATGCTTGTACTTTTAGGGTGGCCAATCAATCAATCAATCAATCAAATAAATAAATAAATAAAAACATTTTGTGAAATACAGTAGATGAAAGCTTAATGCGTCTAGCTTTCCCCCAATGTGAATAATAAATGTTACTCCAATTCCTGTAAATTGATGTTTTTTTCCCCCTTATAGTTGAAGAAGTTGAGAGTTGTGCAATTTTAATTAAAAATTACACTATTATATGTTGTCATAAAGGTAAGTGTTTTTTTTTCATAGCAATAGCAGGAAGCACTGCTTTCTTAATGGTCTTTGTGACTTTCTATGGGTCAGTGTGAGTATGTGCCATTGTAACAGTGTGTCCCTTGTTAATCCCATGATCACTTTGAACAAATTCCATGTTTATGACAGTACTGTAAAGGTAGGGCTTATTAACCCCTAGTGATGAGGTCTTCACCATTGATTCAGGAGGTATGCACATATAACTTCTTTTGTTTGGTGAATCACTAAATCTGTGATTGACATAGACAGATTCTAAATGGGTGCGCAGATCACCCAGACTTGGGGATCTGTGTCCTAATATATTACCCTTTTAAAAAGTATATTAATATGACTTATCAAGTAATACAAAGAGATAATTATATCACTTCATGAACAGAGTGGTCTTCCCACAAGGTAGGCAGGAAATCAGGGGTGGGTTCCATTTACTTTCCCTACCAGTTTGCATTGTGATGGAAGTGCATGTTTTGCCTCCATCACATCATGCAAAAGACCCTCTGTGCATGCACAGAAGCCTCTGCAAATGTTCAGAGAGTTCTTTAGCCACAGTGATTAGAGAAACAGTTTGGAGATGTGGCGAGTCAACCATCACCACCGCTTCAGCCACTTTGGGCAAATTTCCGACAATGGTATGAGTGAACTGGTCAGAACTGGTTGAATACCACCTTTGCTTCAGATGTTGCTTATCTGTAATTCCTATTGGTCATGCTGGCTACGTCTGATGGGAGCTGATATTCAGCAATACTTGAAAGTCTAGAAGAGGTCAACCCTGCCATAGAGCTTAGTCTAGTATCATGTATTATGTTTATTCATTCTTGTCATTTAAATAAATTACATTTGTATCTTTAACTCTAGGGTTGCTTTAGTTTCTTTTTCTTCTTCCTCTTCCTCCTCCCTCCTCCTCCTCCCCTTCCTCCTCCTCCTCCTCTTCCTCTTCTTCTTTTTCTTCTTCATTAATATTATTATTATGCGTTAATTTGCATCAAAACTATTGTTATACTTATGGTTTACCCAGAGAATTTTAGATTAATAATGGAGTATCACTAAATAGCACAGAACAGCTAGCAACATTTAATGTAATTAAAAGTAATGTAGCCTAATATATGTTTAAACATTAATTCAAATAAACACTATATCTTCAGATGAAATTATAAAATCCATCTGTTAGATTTGAAAGCAGAAATAACTGTGCTAGTATATTAGAAAATATCTGATTCCCTAAAGATAAGAAGAGAGCTATTTTTTTGACAAAGAGAGAAGAAGAGGAAGAAAAAGAGTAGTTACTTTTCAGAATACTTATATTTAAAACTATTGGCCTTATACTGTATGTGATAAAACGTTTTCACATACTGAATGAAAACAGGGAGAGTTTATTACAAATACCTCAACCTTTATAGGATATTACATTTTAAGACTCGTAGTATTTGAATATGGATAGTGGATTCTGGTTTTGTAAATTACCATATTATTTTTGGTATTCCATTACATAAAATTCACTTTTATACAATAGACATTTATTGCTCTCCCCTAACATCTTATTTCCTTTTCAAGTGGAATAAATATTGGATAGTGTATGATAATCTTTAAAAATAAACTCCCATTTCTATTAGAGAGTCTGGCTTGAAACTTACAACAGCATGCTCCAAATCCATGTTTAATGTAAAGTGCACAGTGTATGTGAGAATGCAGTAATATCTGAATCTTTACAAAAGTAGACTCTTTCCTAAATTGATACCTTAACTGAAGCATTAATTGCTTCTTCCTGTTGGTCTTCTCTTTTCTTTGGATGTAGTTGTTTGGACTTGAAAGTTTCAGATTATCTGCCCATATGAATGTTTTTCATCCATTGGTGCCCATACTTCTTTGTCCTAAGGAAAGTTATTTCATTATGAAGATACTTGCTATGTGATTTCTTGGAGCCCTGCCCACATTTTCATCCTTTCCCACAGTCATTTGGAAGATTGCAGCTTCAGATTTACAGATGTCTTTCTTGTCTAACTGAGACAATGTTATGGATCAAACTATTTTCCCACATGGTTGTAAGAGTGTTGGTTATATTGCTGCTGGGGGTGGGTTCCAATTTTTTAAACTACCACTCTGTGGGCATGGCTTATTTTGTGGGTGTGGTTTGATAATCATGTGACAGTGGGCATGGCTTCATGGTCATGTGATTGGCTGGGAGCAGTGGTGGGCCACCGTTCCCCGGTGCTACTGGAATGCTTCGGGAGTGCAGGATTGTGCGCACATCCGGCACGTGCATGCACAGAAGTTGAATCTCACGCAAGGATGCACATGTGTGAGATTTTCAGGGTTGCAAATGAAGCAAAAAAATGAAGTGTGAGTAAAAAGAGTTTATCCTTTCCTCCCTCCCTCTCTTCCTCCATCCCTCCCTTTCTCCCTTCCTGTGAAGAAGCCCAGAAGATCTTTGGTAGCAGGGGGGAAAAACCAGACCCTTTGAAACTGAGAACATGCCCACTGTTCATCAACTGGTTTCTTTAAACTCCACTGTAAATTAGCTTAGCAGCCACTTATAATAAGCTCTCAACTCAAACTCCATACATGTGAGGATCCCCAAACAATGAGGGTTTCTTTCTTTCTCCCTTGAAGGCTCACTTGTGCTCCATTTTGGGTCTAGCAAGGCTCCCTACAGCCCCCTGGGAACCAAAAGGGGTGCAGAGGGAACCTGGAAGCAGGGGTTCTAACTTACCTCGCTGCCAGTTTGTTTCCTCTCATACCATGTGGCAAAAAAACAAAGCTGGAAAACAGATGGTGAACACATTTACAGTGCTGAAACTCAGCTTCTGCGCATGCTCAGAAGGAAAAACTATTTTTAAAAAAATGCGAAGAAAATTCAACAAAAAAAAGATGGCACCCACAGACTGGCATTGACCAATCCTGTTTGGTAATGTCATTGTGGCATCACCAGCAGGCCACTACTGGTTCGGGCAAGCAGGTCCGAACCAGGAGAAATCCACCTGATTGCTGCCTATATTTCTTGCCATAGGAGGAAAGAAATATATGCAGACCTTTTTCCCCCCTCAAAAATAAAACAGATTATGCAAACGGAATGAATAACTGTTAGCTAATGATTAATAGACCATCTTCTCTTTAGTTGAGGGGGTTTTTTTGTAATAAAGATGGTAATCAATTTTTTTTCATTTTTTCCCATTTCATTTGTTGAATGAAGTGAACAAAGGAATGTATAATGGTGGCTTCCCTTTCTGGGCAATATAAAGTGTTTATGTTAGTAACTGGAACCCTGTGAGAACTTGTGCTTTCAAAGGTAGGCAATGACAAGATAATATTAAGTTCCCCAAAACATGTATTGCATTGTCACAGCCCAAAGTATGATGTTGTATGATTTAACGTTGTACATTTTCCAGACAACATGCAGCTTCTGTTCTTTAAGAGCTTTCCACTTTTCCATTACATGGAAAGATAATAGATAACCGAGGTGTTTATCATTCGCCTCATTCAGATTTTCATTTGAAATCTTGCCCAGTATCATATTAGAAGAGAAATCTTTCAAAGTTTGCTAGTGGGATCCCTGCTGGGTTGAGACAGATGCTTAATTTCCATGTTTAAACCATCCACTGTGAATATCATGTGCAGTTATTATGGTGTTTAAGCTGTCACCAAAAGTATTAAAAAACTTGCAAAAACCTGCAAATTTAAAGTCATAGTAGTGAGAAAATTATGAAAAACAAGGGGAGCATTTGTTGCTTCCCTCCTCCTTTCCAAAAGCTACTCTTTCAACAATGGATTTTTAGTATATTTTTTTAGTATAAGGGATCTGCTTCTCTGATTCATGTTTTGATGGCTTGAGACATTTAAAGTACCGCTTTGCCAACACTAAATTCCAAGCAGATCTTGAATGTTATATTCAAATGTAGCTGTAAATTTTTTTTAAAAAGACAATCCCTAATTTGGTGCTCTCAGGATGGGTTCATCTTAATTCCAATAGAACATGTTCAAGGTCCTTTTGACTGGGAAATTAGAGAAGCTGAAGTTCGTTGCATCTGGCACCAGTTGTTACCATTAAGAACAATTCATGAGGAACAATTTATGGTTGTCTTTGTCAGTTGTATGGAACTGTCTTGGTTTACTAGGAATTAGGGAGTTGTTAGTCACTTGATATTTGAAATAGAATTCAGCAATATTTTCTCATTTACCAACCACTGTCCTTCAAATAGCATGCCCCTTTCTTATAATCTTGAGAAAAAGCTTTCTGAATGTTTTCCAAGACATTGTGAGAATGGAACGGGCTAATTGGAGAACTGTTCTAGCGGCTTTGGGAAGAAGGCCTGCAATGGCCAGCAGATGTCTTGCATAGAGCCAGGCCAGGTGCAACTTGTCAGCAGTGAGAAGAAGACAACTAAGGCCAGCTGACATGGCACAATCTGCAGAGCACAGGTCAGCAGGGTTTTGCACTATGATCTTGAGTCAATAGCAATACTATTTAGACTTACATACCACTTCATAGTGCAATGATGGCGAACCTTTGTTTTCCTGGATGCCAAAAGTGTGTGTGCGCACTATAGTGAATGTGCGGGGCCCCACACCCATAATTCAGTGCCAGGGGAGGGTGAAAACAGCTTCCCCCATCCCCGGAGGCCGGAAATTGCCTGTTTCCCAACTTTTGGGGGCCCCAGTAGGCTCGTGTTTTGCCCTCCCCAGGCTCTAAAGGCTTCCCTGGAGCCAGGAGAGGATAAAAACACCTACCCCCATCTCTCCGGAGGCTCTTTGGAAGCCAAAAATGCCCTCCCAGAGCCTCTGTGTGAGCCAAAAATCACCTCACACAAAAATCAGCTGGCTGGCACACACATGCACCTTGGAGCTGAGCTAGGGCAACGGCTCGCATGCCAGCAGACATGGCTGTGAACATGGGTTCTCCATCACTGTCATAGTACTTTACTGCCCTCTCTTAGATGGTCACCATATTGCCCCCAATCATGTGGGTTCCCATGTTACTGACCTTGGAAGGATGGAAGGCTGAGTCAATCTTGAGCTTTTCAGGATCAAACTGCTGGCAGTTGACAGAGAGCCTGCAATACTGCATTCTAATCACTATATCTCTTTCCTATGGCAGCCAACTGAGACTGTGGAATGCCCTGGGTCTTTAGTTCACTATAACACTATAATAGTGTTATAGTAGTTGGGGGGTGCTGCTGTGTAGGGCAGCCCAAAAGGCAGAGATGAGGGGAGATAGATGTGTGTGGGATTTAATTCACCAGAAGACATTCACTTTCTTTATTTGAGATTAAGAGCTGGGAATACCATTCTGGGAATGACTGGGAAAAATAGGTGGGTCCTCACATAATGATTAGTGAAATTCAGTTAACAATGGCAGTAGGGGGTTCTGGGATTGCTATTGCTAAATGACATGGTTGTGTGATATTTCTCCTAATGATTGCATTGCTTAGTGATAGAAATTATGGTCCTACTTATGTGCCATTATAACTCAAACACTACCTGTAAGTTAATATCAAACATATACAGTATATTTAAATATTTCTGCATTTAAGTTGAAAATCATTAAAAAAAATTCTTACCATTTTTCAGATTAGTTTTCTTCACTGGCCAATGGTGTATTTTATGATTTTAAAAAATGATGACAAATTCATATACTTATTAAATATAATATTTATATGAAATAAAAATGATTTAGATCCATTTTCAACTTGATTGTGCTGATGTGCATGGAGAATGAAAAAGAGAGAGGGAGGGAGAGAGAGAGAATGAGAGAATGAACTTGCACCCGCATTTATGGACGTGCATTGCCAGACTGTCTTGCTTTTTAATCTGCTTGTATAAGCCTTTTTTATTAAAGCATTAATGGAGGATTTATGTGGTTATGGATCTGGGACCACAAGATAAAAGGATGTTGCTTCGAGTGTAGAAATTGCACGTAAATTACACTTGGATATTTGCTGATTGTTGAAAATCACCTTTATATATAACAGATTTTTTAATTCTTTGTCTGTTGTTGTTATTGAGTTGTTTTAAATATGTATGGGCCATGATTGATTTCCAATGCTTATAAAAATTACATTTTGTCATTGTTTGTATTCTAATTTCATTGGGGAAGTGATAGGATGTAAAGGGTGTTTGAGTAGTCCTGGCCCAGGACTGGGTATCATTAGCCTGGGGAACAAATGGTAAACAAAAGTAAATGTAGCTGTATTGAATTTCTGTTACTCTTCTACACAAAGTAATCTAGCATTTTAAAGAGATATGATTTAGTGCAGGAAAACCAAAATCTCTTCCAATTCTTTTATTGCCTTATTAACCATGTTCAAATGGGGAACATATTTTTAAAAAAATATCTATTGTTTTTTATTGTAAATGCTTAATACATTTGAGATAACAAAGATTATTGTTGGAGATATCAAGCAAAGCAGATCTTTCTCTTCTTCTGACCTATGAAAATACTAAATTAATTTGGAATTATAGATAATGTATTAATCAACAATGATTAGTTTTTATATTTTTAGCTGGAAGAATTTAACCGTTTAATGCCAATTTTAGAAGATATTTGCCTATCTCTCTGTGTTACCTAAGCAAACTTATTTTTTTTTAACTGATATTATCTAAAGTAATCTAAATGAGAGTAATATCTTTAGAAGGTGCTTTATTTTGGAGGCCTACTGTGGCTGATGTATTTCAAATGAATTTTATGTGTTGTTATGAATAGTTTCATTTTGACTTTTGTTCAGTGATGTGGCTTCTTAAATAGGGCATCCCCTAGTGATAAATTGAAGCCTATGTTTCATTGCTTTTGATCATGACATAATATGACTTAGTATATTCTTATTCCATGTGTCTGGTTATGGAGTGAGTCTTTTTGGCAGATGATGGGAAGAAGGTGTAGGGGAAAGCATAAGGAAGTTGCATTACTATCTTATATTCACATCTTTGGTTTGAATAATAAATAATAAATTACGTTCATGTTTCCACTCTATTTTGCTGTTTGTTGATATAATAAATAAATTTACAATACAAAAAATATCATTTGTAAAGCCATATAATAGTAGATCTAACCAGCTTTGCTGTGTAAAGATGACACAGGTTTATTTTTATAGAGACAAAAATATAGGCCTTATAATGCTTTGTTCTGGATCAAATTGTATTAGGTTGGATTGGTTAATTAACAGAAACTATATATTCTATACTATAGTAGATAATAGGACTGTGCCGAACTGAGACTGGTTTCTAGAAAAGATTTTCATAGTGTATAGTGGTAGAAACACTCTAGCACTGAAACTTTCTAATGTAGTTTCATTTTTTCATGGAAATCACATCTGGTTTTGAAAATCAGGGAAAAGATCTGGCTGCATCAAAGAATTACTGAAAGTTGCCATATTCATATTCCACCTATTCTAAAGCACTTTTCCTTAATTATTTTTTCAGTATTGTACAGCTGTAGTAACTAATAATTACGAACGCACTCAAAAATATCAAGTACTACTAGTACTGAATGACAGCAAATACTTAAAAACGAAATTTATAAAAATAATTATATAGAGAAAAACAACCCAAATGAACACCTTCTTTCTTTCTTATCAATTTACCTATTGTTATTATTTTTAAAGGCAATTCTATTTTACTTTAAGAATTATTTGTATTGGAAATTGTATGTGCATTAAGTAGACCCAAATTCTCACTATGTCAGTTTGCTTCGGCACTGAAAATGTGCATTTTTTAATCTAATTTACTAAAAGACCTTCCTTGTTCCTACAATAAAGTTAGAATAAATCTGTCAAGATAATGTCAAAGTCAAGAAACTAATCCAAGTTTCACAAACATATAAGTAGATTCATTAAAGAGAGGACATCTACGAACCAAAAGAACCCCCCCTCCAAAAAAGAAAAGGTCTAGGTAGCCAGCAATATTGAGAGATGAATCCACAAAGACATTCATTGTTTGGTGCAGTTTAAAGATTTTAAAAAATCCAGATTGCTCCTTAATTAATGAGGTCTTAGACAAAGATCCCGGATCTTTTAGCTGCTTATCTCCGACCAGCCTTGCTAGGTCCACTTACTTCATTTTTAATCTTCCTAGTTTGGGGACAGTTTTTGAAAGATGAGATAGTACTGTATTTAAGCTTTTGCCGAAGAGACGGAGTAACGACACGGACACAAGAGCTGGATTTAAACTTGGGTCATTTTTATTAATAATAATTTGCATAATTTATTTAATTAAATTAGCATAAATTAGCATAAAATCAACATGCTTAACTATGACCCAAACAGTGGACCTGCAGGGTCAAACAAATACTTCCGGGGCGGAAATGACGTAGCAATCAACATTCCTGGGCAACTATGGGCGTAGCTCGATGCTAGTCCAGGTGAGGGACCTCTCCCTCACCTGAGACCCTGCCATGCACTCGCATGAGGGGGGTCCCGCCGGTGCACCCCTACCCGGGGACTTCAATGTGCGGGACCCAAAGACAGGTTCCCCCCAACTGCTCAGGTAGCACCCCACCATGAGCTTGGAGAGAACCTGTCAATCATCCCCAAAGATGCCCAAGGGAGAACGCGCAGTTGCTAACCACCACCCAGATTTCCGCCCCTAACCTGCCTACCCAAATGACCAAAGGTAAGCCAATCAACCTATTAAATGCAAGCACCCCCTAACTGCACATCCATCTCCCCAGTGTGGAATGGGCGAAAAAACGGCCATGCCTAATGGGCGAAGCCGCAAAAAATTCCCATTCGGCCCCCCTAGGGGCGACCCAATAGTAGCACACTGCAAAATAGGGAGGGCGGGCGGGTGTCTGCTCCTACTGCCGGTCCCAGGCGAAAAGGCTTGGCCCAGGGCCTGCAGGCCCTTAAATAGGGCCAGCAAGCCCCACCTAGACCGGCAGCAACGTCAGGCCACGTGGGCCTGATTTTTGGCCGAAATCTCATCTCGCGAGATTTTGGCCGAAAACAAGATGGCGGCCGCCATTTGAAGCGTCCGGTGTCTGCCCGGCCCCTTCGGCAAACGCTGCCGGGCCGGTAAGTCGACCGGCGCTATTTTGTTGTTGGATGGAGAAGGTTTCAGAAAAATCTGGTAGATGTGCTTCAATTTATCTTGCAAGATGTCAGCTTTTGTTTACTGCTAAAGCTCATTGAGTGGGCATTGTGCTGAGATACATGGAACATAATTATAAAAGCACATCAAATTGATACAGTGGGAGAGGGAATTAATTACATTTGGTTATGTACTGGTATGTGCTGATGTATTTGCATATGTAAATCACCAACATTCAAATCTGACTTTTATTTCTTTACTAATTTATTTATTGTTTCAAATATGATCTCTAATTTATTTATCAATGTTTTCTCTCCAGTCTTTCTTCATTAAAGTGTACTTGAAATATTTTATAATAAACCATACATTAGTATGACTTATAAAATGCAACCATGAATAGAAGACAGCATTAAAATCAAATGAGCGATTACATTTTGTAGTACATAGAGTAACCTAGACCTAGAGGCTTATAAAATATAAAAATTGCACATTTCATTGGCCAAATAATTATATATGCACAAGCTCACTGGTATGAGCATACTGACACATGACTTCATTAATATCACACAAAGGTGTTGTTTAAAATATGGTAAACGCAAAAGAGTAACCAAGTAGCACAAGGGGAAAAACACCAGGCGTTATGTACAACAGATAGTGTAAAGTAGGCAAAGGTTCCCCATCACCGGCATTGCTGTTGCACTCCCAATGATGTGTGCACAAAAAGCCAAATCTTACATGAGGATGCTCGAGAGAGAAAGATTTCACCGATTTTTGGCAGTTTTTTGCTCTATGGAAGCAAAAAACCACAGAAAATGGGCAAAATCTCTCACATACGAGTGTCGTCATGTGAGATTTGCCTTTCTGCATATGCGCAGTAGTTGAATCTCACTCGGGCATGGGTGTGCACGTGTCGGGGATGCCGAGCTGCACATGCAGCTCCATACGGGCAGTAATGGGCAGCCAGAATTTTTACTGCCACACTGTGGGTGTGGCTTATTTTGTGGGTGTGGCTTGATGGTCATGTGACTGGGTAGGAGTGGCTTGCCGGCCATGTGTCCAGGTAGGAGTGACTTGAACAATCATCATCATTCAAGTGAACTGTTACTTCTTTGATTTATAACCTCACCAGTGTCACTCTCTGGGGTGACAATTTGTTTTGCATTTCCTGCGCTCTCCTTCCTGGGTCGCCCCCTGCCTCAGGCTGGGTAGCTAGGCGAATGGGTGCCGATCAGCTGTTGAGAAAAGAGGGGGGAGGAAATGGGCCCTCTGCAACTCCTGCTGGTGCTGGTCTCCCTGCTGCTTTTCGAGGAAGAGGAGGATGATGGGAGGTGGGGATAGTCAGCTGGAGCTGGGCACACAGCTTTATTTCTGCCGGTGGAACAGTGTTCCACCCCATCCTGCCTACTGCCCACCCCTGCATATGGTACACTGTATTGGGCCGTACTCACTGCAAACCTTTACTGGTGTAAAGACTGTATCAGAGTGCATTCATAAACACCAAATAACAGTTAGAAAATACAGTACATGCTTTAATTTCACGGCATATGGATAGACAATCATAATTTCAACTGGAAAGTGTGAATATCCTAGATTAAAGTCAATCTGAAAACTCTAGGGAATTCCTGGAGTTTGGAATTGAGACAAATCAGTCATCAATACAGCGAGAAACTACTTTTTCCACAATACAAAAGAAACAGTATAAAAAGCTGAGAAGGAAGCAGAAAGTTCAGAACATATCCTTCCCAACAACCAACATCCAGATAAACATGAACTATCACCAGACAAACAATCAGGCAGAAAAAGTAACCTAATCCAAAGAGAAAACTACATTTCTCCAGCCCCTCCAAAAAAAAAAAAAAAATACTGGCAGGCCATGTTATATTACGTATAAGCAGCAAGCAAACCCCACTCAGAGTGATGATGTCAGCTACTCAGATATTGAAATATTTGCAAGCAAACCAAGCTCAGAGAGCACCAAGGATTTTTCAGTTCCATTTTGAGTTACACAAATTCTCTTTTGAGGAAACTTTAAAAGAATGAGACATGGGTTTTAAAGTGAAAATTGTATTTTTCCTATATCCCAGATACACTTAGTTACATCTAGCTTAGTTACAGATGCTATTTCTATCTACCCTATTGAAGTGATTCAGTCAGACACATTCACAGACTTTTGCAAAATTACTATAGAAAATATTGATCTCTTTTTCATGTATGGCTGTGCGAAGATAAATGGGTTTTCACAGATAAAGGTGTCATAAAAATACAGAACACTAAAAAGAATACTAAGTTAAAACCAACCAACCAAGCTGTGCTCCTTCAATGAATACCACATTCAGAAAGTACTATGCTTGTTCTTTTTATTTTCTTTAGCTTTGAAAACTAGAATGCTGCAATCATTTTTGACAATATATGCTTTGCTAGAATTTTGGGACAGAAGATCTTAAGTTCTACCTAGGGAAATGAGTTCCCAAGTGGTTTGCTCTTGTTTCTATACTTAGCTTGAAATTCAATGGAGCAGAAGAAGACTGAGTACACAAAAAGAAATTATGAATTACCGTAGTCTTTCAGCGTGAAACAAGTCACATAACCACGAGGTGTAAAGAAAAGAAAAAAGCTCAATATAGAATAGTCTAGAATATAATTATTTATTGGCCAAGTATGATTGGACACACAGGGAATTTGTCATTGGTGCATATACTGTACATTTGCAAGAATCATGAGGTACAACACTTAAAGATAGTCCTGATAAGTAATCAGCAAACATTCAATATTAATATAAATCAAAAGGATACAAGCCACAAGTTACAGTCATACATGTGGGAGGAGATGGGTGAGAGGAACGATGAGAAGACTAATAGTAATGCAGCCTTAGTGAATAGTTTGACAGTGGTGAGGGAATTACTTGTTTAGCTGAGTGATGGCATTCAGAAATAAACTGTTTTTATGTCTAGTTGTTTTGGTGTGCAGTGCTCCATAGCATCATTTTGAGGGTAGGAGTTGAAACAATTTATGCCCAGGATGTGAGAGGTCAGTAAATATTTTCATAGCCCTCTTTTTGACTCATGCAATATATAGGTTCTCAATGGAAGACAGATTGGCAATAATTGTTTTTTCTGCAGTTCTGCTTATCCTCTGAAGTATGAACCAGACAGTTATAGAGATGTAGACAGACTGAGTAATTCCTCTGTAGACCTGTATCAGCAGCTTCTTAAGACAGGTTGAGTTTCCAGAGTTGGCTCAGAAAGAACATCCTTTGTTGTGCTTTTTGGGTGACGTTTTTGATGTTAGGTGACCATTTTAGGTCTTGAGATATGATAGAACTTAGAAATTTGAAGATCTGTGTTGTTTAGTATTTTAAGGTGGTAGAATGGAAGGTTTCTCCTAAAGTCTATCATCATTTCTATGGTTTTGAGCATGTTCAGTTCCAGATTGTTCGGTCGCACCACAAGGGTCATTGTTCAACCTCCCGTCTTTATGCTTTTTCATCATTGTCTCAAATGAGACCAATCACTGTTGTATCATCTGCAAACTTCAATAGTTTAACAGATGGATTGTTTGAGATACAGTCATTGGTATATAGAGAGAAGTGTTGAGAGTACACAATCTTAGGGGTGGGGGCTATGCTAATTGTACAGGTATCTGATGTGATTTTGCCTAGCTTCACGTATTGCTTCCTGTCTGTTAGGATGCTTGTGATCCACTTACAAATGTGTTCAGGTACCACTAGCTGATTTTGTTTAGTTAGAAGAATGTCCGGTATGATGGTATTGAATGCTGAACTAAAGTCTACGTAGGTCTTTGGAGATTCAAGATGTTGAAGGATGAATTGAAGAGCCATATTAACAGCATCATATGTCAATTTATTTGCTTAGTATGCAAATTGCAAGGGATCTAACAGTGGATCTGTGATGGTTTTCAAGTGGGACATCACTAGCCTTTCAAAGATTTTCATAACTACAGATGTTAGAGCAACTGGTCTATAGTCATTCAATATCGCCAAAAAAGCTTCTAGAGTTGTTAACCTGATCCTTTGCAGCTTCTGCTCAGGCAAACTCACACTACTCACAAGAGCCTACAAAACTTTTGCCAGACCCATCCTAGACTACTGCTCATCTGTCTGGAAGCCATACCACATCTCAGACATCAACACCCTTGAAAATGTCCAAAGATATTTCACCAGAAGAGCCCTTCACTCCTCCACTCGAAACAGAATATCCTACGAAAATAGACTAACAATCCTGGGCCTAGAAAGCCTAGAACTATGGCGCCTAAAACATGATTTGAGTATTTCCCACAAGATCATATGCTGCAACGTCCTACCGGTCAATGACTACTTCAGCTTCAACTGCAACAACACAAGAGCACGCAACAGATTCAAACTTAATACGAACCGTTCCAAACTTGACTGTAAAAAATATGATTTCAACAATCGATTTATCGAAGCGTGGACCTCATTGCCAGACTCAATTGTGTCAACCCCTAACCCCCAACATTTCTCCCTTAGACTCTCCACGATTGACCTCTCCAGGTTCCTAAGAGGCCAGTGAGGGGCGTACATAAGTGCACTCGTGTGCCTTTCGTCCCCTGCCCAATTGTCTTTCCTTTCTCTCACTTATCATATATATTTTCTTTCTTTCATATATCCTCTCCTCTAAGTTCACTTTACCCTTATATATATTACTACATGTCTATTTTTCTTCCTATGTATTTGTGTATTGGACAAATGAATAAAAAAATAAATAAAATGAAATAAAATTTCTTAATGGAGGGCTTTCTCGGGACTGGGATGATAGTGGAACATTTGAAGCAAGAAGGAACTAGTGATTTGTTGAAGATTTGGGTGAAGATGGGGGCCAATTGGTCAGCACAGACTTTTATACAGATATATAATATAATATATAAGGAAGTTCATTTTTTAAGAATATCATTTGGAGTGTGATGAATATTTGTTGCCTACTCTGGAATGCAACTGAAAAAAGACTAAAATCATTTTAAGATTGTTTTTTTTCCTCACAAAACAGTTCAAAATGGGAAAGGTATTCTTGTATTCTGTGTGTGCCTCTTCTGGTTGGATTCAAGCACAAGGGTGTAGAAATTTGAACCCTTTGAACATGATCAGCATTCAAAGATAGGTGTCTCTTTTGGCTGAAAAAGTTGTTGTCCCTTGCTGTAGAACATTTAGAATATATATGAGAAAAAGCCCTGGGAGTAGGAGCTTGGCATATGGCATGTTTTTTTTGTGGAATTGGAAAGTGTGTGATTTCCCCTTTGTGAGTGTACTGTAATCAGCTATAGCTCTTAGATTGTACTGAGGGATCCTGGGAATCTCTCTGCTGTATTTAATGGTATTCATAGCCAATAGTTAATTAGTTTATCCAAACACATTTCAGAAATATCCTCCCCCTGCTCTCCAAAAGCTAAAGGAGCTTCAAAATATTGGCCTGAGAGGCTTGCAAAGGCTTATGATAACGAGACATTTATTCAAAACTTACATTTCCAGTTTTGAATGACTTTAGGTTCTCTAGACATTAACTTAGATGGCATCTTCACTTGAACTCACTCATTCATGGCTGCCATTTTCTTGCCATGCCTGGAGATCTTTCCTTACTATCCAAGCTGCGTCATTAATTCCAGCTTAGCTCATAAAAATCGTTGTAGGGTTTTTTATTATTATTGTTATTTCCCCCCTAAAAGAATGATACCTCGTCTTACAAACGCCTCGTCATACAAACTTTTCGAGATACAAACCCGGGGTTTAAGATTTTTTTGCCTCTTCTTACAAACTATTTTCACCTTACAAACCCACCGCCGCTGCTTGGATGCCCTGCCTCCGGACTTCCATTGCCAGCGAAGCACCCATTTTTGTGCTGCTGGGATTCCCCTGAGGCTCCCCTCCATGGGAAACCCCACGTCTGGACTTCCGTGTTTTTGCGATGCTGCGATTTCACTGATGCTCCCTTTGCTGGGAAACCCCTCCGGACTTTCGTTGTCAGCAAAGCGCTCGTTTTTGCGATGCTGGGATTCCCCTGCAGCATCTCAAAAACACAGAAGTCTGGAGGTGGGGTTTCCCATGGAGGGGAGCCTTAGGGGAATCCCAGCAGCGCAAAAACGGGTGCTTCGGCTGGCAAAATGGGTGAATTTTGGGCTTGCACGCATTAATCGCTTTTCCATTGATTCCTATGGGAAACATTGTTTCGTCTTACAAACTTTTCACCTTAAGAACCTCGTCCTGGAACCAATTAAGTTTGTAAGACAAGGTATCACTGTACTTTGGTTTTTTTATTGGATTGTACAGTTTATAAGTTATATTAAAGTTGCAAAAAATTCTGATATGATTTATCTTGGTGTGATTTTTTTTCACATCTCAAAAAACCTGGCATTTTAATAGGGTTATGTAGACTTTTTTATATCCATTGTATATGGATTCCTAAATGAATGTGACATCTTCTGTTACATGACATATTCCCATAATTAAAATAAAGCAAAAAGAACAAATAAATAGAACACAGATGTGGTATGGGCAAAATTGATAACAAAGGGATTTAGCAGTCAAAATCTGAATAATAGTTTAAAATTTGTTCTAGTTGTTATTCAATAGCACAGACCATCTGATTTTATGTAGCCTTTCTGAAAATAACAGCAAATAAATGTATGCATAAGAAAACAACACGTGTTTTACGGAGGAATTATTATTTCAGAAACTTTAATGTTGTAAAAGGACCAAATTCTTTTAACCTTTATAGTAGCGTGAACACATATTTAATTTCTCTATAGACAGCTTTATGTTATGCATTTTCCTTTTACAGTTAATGCTTGATCCCAAATTTAAATTCCAGGTTTTGCCCTGTATATTGTTTAAAGCTCCAAAATGCAACATGCTTCAAAATTCAGTGGTATCTTGGTACTCATTGTTATTGGGTTCTGGGAGGAGTGATGAGTACCAAAAATTATGAGTACCAAACAATTTTTCCCCATAAGGAATAATGTAGTAAGTCACAAGGCAGCTGACACTGACAAGTTCTAGCCTGTTCATTGAGTACCAAACAAACAATTAGTACTGGGACATTTTCACATCAAAATGTGTTGAGTACTAAATTTGATGAGTTCAAAGCAGTTGAGTATCAAGGTACCATCATAATTGATGAGAGACAGAAATAGCTGTCGCTTAGACAATGATCTAATTAAAAAAATGTGAACCCAAATCAGAAATGTAATTTTTAAAAGTGTCTTAGAATTGACTCTGCCTAATTCTATGGAATGGAAAGGCATTCCAAAAGCATTACATATTTATATCTGGTTAATATGATGCTCATCTTTGTCACAGCTGCATAGATTTATTTATTTTCTGGTGCAAGAAAAATTCGGTTAAATAAATGTAAGTGTCATGAAGTGCTGAAAGAACGTGCAGATAACATGCTGTTGTTGATAAAAGTCATGTCATTAAACAGTATTAATCCAATTTCTTAAAAAATAATAGGCAAAGAATATTTAGAAATGAAAATCCAGATATGAGCCTCAGTGGCACAGTGGTTAGAGTGCAGCACTGCAGGCTATTTCTGCTACCTGCCGGCTGCCTGCAATTTGGCAGTTCAATCTTACCAGGCTGAAGGTTGACTCATCCTTCCATCCTTCCAAGGTTGGTAAAATGAGGACCCAAATTATTGGAGGCAGCATGCTGACTCTGTAAACTGTGTAGAGAAGGCTGAAAAGCACTCTAAAGTGGTATACAGTGATACCTTGTCTTTCAAACTTAATTGGTTCCGGAACGAGGTTCGTAAGGTGAAAAGTTCATAAGATGAAACAACATTTCCCATAGAAATCAATAGAAAAGCCAATAATGCATGCAAGCTGAAAACTCACCCCTTTTGCCTCATTACCGCCTGCATTCGGATCCTTGTATGGGGGATCCTTGTATGGGGGGGTGGAGGAGGGGGGGAGACAGGGTGGGGGAGATAGCGCAGGCTGCCCGGAGGGAGCCTCGTGGGTGGATTGACCAAAAAGTCAACAGTTACTATCCGGCTGCAATGACTGGAAGGGAAGGGAGGGAAATGCATGGGCCATTTGTACGTGCGTCTTCTCCGATTTTTTTTGTCTGGGAGGCCCCACTGGGGTTCTAGGATCGTCTTCGGGAGTCCAGCAGCGGTTGGGGAAAGGTTGGGGAAGCCCTTGCCGGATTTGCGCTGCGCCGCCACCCTTATTTGTAACTTCAAGCAGAGGAGGAGGAGGGAGGCAGGGGGGAAGGGAGGAGGAAGAGGGGGAGGAGGGAGGCAGGGGGGAAGGAAGAGGGGGAGGGAAGGAGGGAGGCAGAGGGAGGGGGAAGGAGAGAGAGAGAGAGAAAGAAAGAAAGAAAGAAAGAAAGAAAGAAAGAAAGAAAGAAAGAAAGAGAGAGATGAACTCGACGGAGCTCATCCGAAAAAAACCTCCCAGAAGGGAATCCCAGTGGGGCAAATGGAATTCCCTGCCTCCTTTTGCTTGCACCGGCAGTCCCAAGGCGGGGAATCCCGGCCGTGGAACAGACAAAGCTCCCTGGGTCTCCCCGTCGCATTAAAGCAGTGAAGCCCCCCCCCTGCTGCTTTTACCTGGTCCTCTGCGGGGGGGAAGAGCCACGGTGGAACAAGCGAGGGGAAGCGAGCAAGCAGGCTCCAGGTTCAGGCATGACTCCCGCCCCACGGAGGACCAGGCAAAAAGGAAATTCCGGCAGTGACAGTCACAAGGCAGGGGAATCTCTGCCGCAGTAAGAGAACACACGGTAGAGCGCATGCACAGTAAGAAAGCCCACGCCCCCGGCTTGGGTTTGTAAGGTGAAAATGGTTCTTAAGATAAGGCAAACAAATAGTAAACCCTGGGTTCGTATCACAAAAAGTTTGTATGATGAGGGGTGCGTAAGACAAGGTATCACTGTATCACTATTGCTATACTACCTGAATAGTAAATAATGCAAATTATTCATTTGGAAGTCAGATGTATTGTAATGGGCTGTATGATATGGCTCTAAAGAAATAGTAGAAAAACTTCAGAGTTTGAACATTCCTATTAAAGCAATGAATTTCAATTATGCTATTCCTGTATCTCTCTTAGGTTTAGCAAGTGTTTACTGTGTATCAGTTGCACATCATCTGTTTATCATAGGTTGTAAATGTATGAATGGATTTTAACTATCTTAGGTATGCTTAACGATTCAAGATTGTAAGAATAGCTTTGTAACCAAAGGTCACCTATTTGTGCAGTTAGCATTGAGCATCACAATGTTAGACATAAGATACAGTGCTCAGATTTCAGTAATTTATATTTTCAGGGTCTAGGATGCAGACATGTTAAATGTTGAATGCTGTAAGTAATATTGTAACCGTAGAAAGGAATACACTGTGATATCAGATAGACTTTTTTTGGTGTTTACTACAATTCTATCCCTAGAGTTAATGATAGCTGAACAAACTATTTTGCATTACTATACAGAAAGAATACATGTTAAGGTTCTGATAATTCAAATTTGGAAATATGCATATGAGATTGTGTATCTCTGTACAGTGGTACCTCAAGATACGAACCCCTCGTCTTACGAACAACCCGAGATACGAACCCGGGGTTCAGAAAATTTTTGCCTCTTCTTACGAACTTTTTTCGTGTTACGAACGGCAAACCCGAACTTCCGGGTTTGGCATTCCAGAGGCTGCTGGGAAGCCCCGCAGCCCGGCTGTCACCTTTTAAAACAGCCACGGGGCTTCCCAGTTGCCTCCTGAAGCCAAACCCGGAAGTTCGGGTTTGGCGTTCGGCTTCGGGAGGCTGCTGGGAAGCCACCTGGCTGTTTTAAAATGTGACAGCCGAGCTGCGGGGCTTCTCGGCGGCGGCGGCAGGTACGTAAGAAGGAAAACGTACAGGAGGCCGCTTTGGGTTTTTGGCTGGGAGGGAGGGCAGGAGGTCCGACGCTGGGGGAGGGAGTCAGGAAGGTCCTCCTTCTCCCCCCCTCACCGAAAAACACAAAGACGGTCTGCCGCTGCATGACAGGCAGGGCAGAGCAGCGTGGAGCAAAGGGAGTCTGAAACCGCCAGCGGCTTCAGTTTCCCATTGCTCTGCGGGCGGCGGCAGACCGCCTTTGTATTTTTGGCTGGGGGGGGAAGCAGGAGGTGCAGGATCGGGCACCAATTAAGTTCGTATCATGAGGTATTACTGTATATGAGATTGTGGTATAACAATGAAATTATTCAAAGGTTTGGTAAACATTAAAAGATTGAAAAACTCATTCCAAAATGTTAATTTTAGTTATTTCTTGCTTCCATTTCTTAAATACCTTATTTATAAAAACATGAGGCAATAAGAAAAAAATGGTATGAGCAACCTTTTAGAATTGTAGTACCATAAAAGTGAGAATCACAGGAAAATGACATTGTCCATTTTGAGTAGGATTATAATCCTTTTTCTTATTGTTCTACTGATGTGTTACATTTTGCTCCCCCCCCCCCCGGTGTACATACTCCTGGTCAGTTGGAGGATGATGAAGAGCTTGAGGACTCTGATACAGATAGTGTTTATGAATTAGTGGTGGGCCCTGGGTTACAGGTATTAGAACAGGTGGTAGGCCAGCCACAGGATGTTGCTATGAGTCCAGAATCTAGCGAGGAAGAAACAGACGTTCGCTGGGTTAATCCTCAATTCAGAAGGGTCCAAAAATGCAAGGAACAGGTGTTAGGAAAAAGATATTAAGGGGAGGAATGAGTTAAATACTGGACTAATGTATTTGGTATGTCAGGGGGCCAGTGGGGAAGAAGGGTGGAGTTTCAATATTGTAGTGCTAAAATGAAATATGTTTCCATTCAGTTCCGGAGCGAGCAAGTTCATTCTGTGTTATTTTACAGTAATTCCTGCTGTTTTTGAATCATGATGTGAGTCCATAAATCTTGGGAGACAGAGGAGGTTGGAAGGAATGTATGTGGAATGTAATTAAGAGAGATAACAGGAGAAAAGGAATGTGCTAGTTTGAATGGCATTTTGAATATGGAAGTGAAGAGAATAAAAATGGAATTTCTTTGTTTATGAAATACTGCATTTAGTAAGAGTTATTTTTAATAGCTAAAGTTCTACCAGAAACCAGAACACCCCCTATATAGGTAAAAAGCATCAAAATTTAAATAAGATCTGTGAGGTACTTATTTTTAATCTCTTAAGCTTTAGATATAGGTAAGATGGTGCTACTTGATGTGTCTGAGTGGAGTACAATATTTTAATCACTTACACAATAAACCACAAAACTGACTTCTGTAAAAAACAAAGCAAAATTAGTCAAAGCTTAAATTTTTTGATCTTAATCAAAAGAGCATGGATGAAAACATGCTGCAACAAAGTGGTATTTTACAGATTGGGGTAAAATTTAAGGTAAAAGAAATGATTGTTTGTGAAGGGAATATGGACCAGGAAAAGTCTCTTTGTTGAGACTATAATGAGAATTCATTCCAAACCTTGTTTAGCAGAAAACTTTATTTATTTATTTGTTTGTTTGTTTGTTTGTTTGTTTGTTTGTTAAGTACGTATTGGTGGTATACAAAGATTTAATATTTATATACATGTTGCTAGTAAGAGAGAAATATTAGGATGGGATGGAAGGCACTCTGGTGCACTTATGCATGCCCCTTACTGACTTCTTAGGAATCGGGAGAAGTCAACAGTGGTAGTCTAAGGATAAAATTTTTGGGTTTAGGCGATAATACTACAGAGTCAGGTAGTGAGTTCCATGTATCAACTACTTGGTTACTAAAGTTGTATTTCCTGCAGTTGAGTTTAGAGCAGTTTACTTTGAGTTTGTATATGTTGTGTGCTTGTGTGTTGTTGTGGTTGAAGTTGAAGTAGTCGTTAACAGGAAGGATGTTGTAGCAGATGATTTTATGGGCTATGCTTAGTCGTGTTTAAGGCAACAGATTTAAATCCAAACATTTAGAAGACTGCTTGGAGAAGAGGAGAGGAATCTCTGTGTTGAAATCAAAGTCCAAAGTGACAAGAGACAAAGCCTTACTTGCCTCTAATTTCCCCTTTGTTCTCATAAAACTTCTATCACCCAAAGGTGACCTGTTACAAATTTGCTTGGTGGGATCCCTCTGTCTCCTTCCCATTGGTTGTCTTGCATACATAGCAAAAACAATTGCACTCTGGAAAGGATGATTCACAACTATCCTGCATGGATTTCACCATTTCAGTTTTATTATGGAGCCTTTGCTGGTATCAGGATCTTGGGATATTGTAGATCTGGATGGTCATTATTCTTTTAGGCTTTTTCAAGACATACCCTAGTTTTTATCTCAGGCATTTTTGTCAGGAGGTTAATTGGTGTTGTTGATGTGTTCTTTTCTGAGTGGGTTTATTGTTTGATTCTTGGCTGCTAGGAATGGTCTGCTGTGTTTTTGTGTTTCAATTTTTGTCACTCAGAATCACTGTTGTGAGATGTGCTACACACAAACTAAATGTAAAATAATGCACTTGGGGGAAAGGATCCTTCAATCTGAGTTGGGGAGTTGGCAATTCTGTGTTAGCAAAAACTTCAGAAGGGAAGGATTTAGGGGTAGTGATTTCTGACAGTCTCAAAATGGGTGAACAGTGCGGTCAGATGGTTGGGAAAGCAAGTAGAATGCTTGCCTGCAAAGCTAGAGGTATCACAAGCAGGAAGAGGGAGATTGTGAACCCGCTGTATAGAGTACTGGTAAGACCTCATCTGGAATACTGTGTTCAGTTCTGGAGACCTCACCTACAAAAAGATATTGACAAAATTGAACGGGTCCAAAGACAGGCTACAAAAATGGTGGAAGGTCTTAAGCATAAAACTTATCAGGAAAGACTTAATGAACTCAATATGTATAGTCTGGAGGACAAAAGGGAAAGGAGGGACATGATCGAAACATTTAAATATGTTAAAGGGTTAAATAAAGTTCAGGAGGGAAGTGTTTTAAATAGGAAAGGGAACACAAGAACAAGGGGGCACAATGTTGGGGGAAAGCAATGTGAGAAAATTTTATTTTACTGAAAGAGTAGTAAATGCTTGGAACAAAAACGCAAGGAACAGGTGTTAGGAAACGTGGCCTCCAGGAAGGACGTCTTCATGACGTCAAAGCTCCGCCCATGGAATTCCCTATTGGGATTCCCCACCTCCGTTTCAGCTTCCAAATTGGCCGAAAACGCCGCTGCCGATCGCAAAAACGGTGCTCCGCCGTGCGCCGCCGCCCAGCTATAACCTTCTGAAACAGCCGGGTGCTTCTCCGCGGCCTCCGGAACCCGAACCTGAACTTCCGGGTTCGGTGTTCACGAGACCGCCGAGAAGCCCCCCGGCTGTTTCAGAAGGTGACAGCCGGGCAGCAGCACTTCTCAGCGGCCTCCCAAACCCAAAAAGTTTGGGTTCGGGAGAACGCTGAGAAACCCCCCGGCTGTTTTAAAAGGTGACAGCCGGGCGGCGGCACCCAGCAGAGCGCCATTTTGCAATTTTTTTCCCCCTTGCATGCATTAATCGCTTTTACATTGTTTCCTATGGGAAACATTGTTTCGTGTTACGAACTTTTCACCTTACGAATCTCCTTCCGGAACCAATTAGGTTCGTGAGACGAGGTATTACTGTACAGGGAAAAGTATAAGGGCAGATTAGATGGAACATGAGGTCTTTTTCTGCCGTCAATCTTCTATGTTTCTAACTCAAACTAAGAGTTTCTAAGTTCCTTCTTCATTGCTCTTCCTTGCTCTTCCAAGATACAAACTAGGCTGTCTGTTAACAATATCAAAGAGAGATTGGACAAGAGTCTGCAATGATCTCAACTTCTTATGGCAGTGCTTTTGGAAGTTTTTTTATTTTAATTACATGGGCCTGGCCTTTATGAAAAGCTGCTGTTGTGTGCTCTGATAAGCCTGCATGACCATGATATTGCTATGGGGAGACCCTCCATTTTTCCTTCCTTGGACTCTTTGACTTTATTAGCAAGAATGATGCAAGAGATTGCATTTTAGGTGTTTAAATCTGCTGTATATGAACTTCAAATTCAGGGCAGTTTCTGGCCTGTCAGCTTTCTTGTTCAAATATTTATAATTACTGGTTTCCATAATAAACCTGGAGGGTGTGATCTCTTCTTTTGGTTCACCTTCTAGATTTTATTTTTTGGAGGTGCTTGCTGGCATAACTGACATGGCACCCTTTTGTTGTAGCACGATAGACATACTATACAAAACAAAACAAAAAACAGTTGTCCAAACTCAAAAACATAATGAAGGGGCACATCAAAATATTACTGTATTATTATTAAACTTTACACCCATTGATTGCCTTGGTGATTATCAAACCCTTCAAAGTTGGAAAACTCAGGAAACAACGCAGAATCTTAAAACTCAGCAAAGCACTTTTCCAGATCAATTTGCCTGTAGCATAATTGAACAATATTTTTCCTCAGGATCAGGCAATCTGTTCTATAACTGTGAATTGAAGAGGCAAGCCTTTCTTGTAACCCTCTGTTGCTGTCCGTGATTCCTGACAATGAGAAGGAGAAGAAGAACAAAGTGATGGTTCTTTTGGGACAGGAAGGTAGATGAAAGCAAAAGAAAACTGGAAATAATCTCATGCTAAATCAGTGAAAAAACTCTTCTTGTTCTCCTCCTCTTCCTCCTCCTCCACTATACCATAACCACAAACATCTGACCACTTGGGGCTGGGGGATTGGTTTCAGGCAGGGAAGAAAGGAATCTTTTATGTAAAGTGCTACTCTGCTTCAGATATAAAGATGCATGCATAGGAAGACTTGATAACTTTTTCTTTTCCAAAGGCCAGTAAATACCTTTCTAATAAATGCTTTGTTTTCTTTTTCTTATTTATACTAAAACTGTGCTCTATAAGAAAGGAGCTGATTGCCCATCAAATTAAAGGAGAAGGGAGAGGTCTAAAGTTCTTTTTTTTCCTTTCCAGAGGTAACAACATCCTTAGAACATTCCCCATTGCAATGGTACAGTGATTAAGCAGTAATTCTGCTGCTACTATCCAGTTCCATCAGTGGCTCTTGAGAAAATGAGGGTAGGTATCTGATACTGTGACAACTTGCCACATAAATGAGAAAGACGGTGGTGGTTGTGATAACAGAATGAATTATGTAGCATCTCTTCTATGCCATGGGAAAGGTTGGGTCTGGTAAAGCTTAATATATAATTTTTAAAAAGACAATTAATTTCAGATATAGAAATTTTCCCCAGATACCTGCTTACTGTAGGGCTGTGATGGCAAACCTATGGCTCCAATGACATGGAGCTATATCGTTGAGGACCAACTAATTTTTGGGACTGGGACCACTGGGATTCGGGAAACAGGCTGTTTCCAGCCTCTGCATGGGGTGGGGAAAGCCCATTTTTTGCTCTCCCCATACTCCAGAGCCTTTCTAGGAACCTGGGGATGATGAAAATGGCCATTTCCCAGCTTAATAATGTCAATAGTAACAAAAAAGGTTCGACATCACTGGTATAGGGCTTATATTGTATCTTCCTGGAACTCCTTCTTCCTTCCAATTACATCTTCCAGTTGTCTTTCTTATTTCAATTTTTTTGAAACCCTCTCCCTCTGTCAATTTTTTATTTCAAAAATTTCCACATAATCAAAGATCTTTTCCTCAATTAATAAAATTCCACTGCCTATTTAATGTTGTTTTCCTGATGCACATCTACAAAAACAGTTACTTATCTAACATCTCAGTAACCTTTTATAAAAGCAGTTTCTGCAGACTAAATAATCTAAGGTCATATCATCTGTAATCTATGTGCCAGGGACACTATTAATATATTTGCATCAGTCCTTAACCTAGGAAATTGGAGGACAGCTTGCACGATTGGCAGGATTGTTATAAGCTGTCAAAATCACACTTACATAAAGTTCATTGAAGGAGGTCGGGACATGGGATAGGCATAATTATATACCTCAATATATTGCTTATACTACTCAAAGCATCCATCCTAAAGTCATTTCCTGTTTGCAAATATTTAGTTTCTCTTGTTTCTTAGGGGTTTTTTTAGAATTAGCTTCTTAACAAATTGATTTCAAAGAATTAATTCCTCCTGTTTCTAAAGCTGCAAATGTTTGTTACAATTAGGAATTTATTTCACAGTGAACACACAGTCTTTGCTCAGGTGCTGTTGCTCTCTGATGCTCTTCAGTGTGGTTTTTGGAGTATTAATGGAAATTTTGTGTTGCAATTTCCTTTCCAACCTGGATACATATGGCAGCTTTTTCCACACTGCTTATTTTCTCCCATATTGCTACAAATGGGAGGTAGGAGAATTTGGAGGAAGCCTTATGAATGTCACTTCAGACATCATTCATATACTTCTTCATTGCGACATTTTCTATTAAAGTGAACCAAACCCCATGCTGTTGTAAAAAGACAAGTACCGTGAAATATATCTCCAGTGAACCAGACTTTCCAGAGCTATGTAATAACTGGTATTTATGCACATAGTAAAACCCCTTGCACTTTCCCCAATATTTAATTCTTTCAAATAATTCACTGATCATTTCCGAATCTTTGCTGTAGTATTTCTTCTTTAACAGATTTAGACTCTGTGGTAGAATGCTATTATGATCATCTGGAAGTGCACTGCACTTTAACACATTGCTTTTGTTCCATGCTCTTTTTCTTGTGTAATTATATTTATTTATCTTTTAATTGGTTCATTTATAAGTTCTTTTCTGAAACAGGATTTTGAAATTTAAGTTTCTTAAGAAAACGTAGTGGTTTCTACAGTCCAGGATTCTTTTCTTTCCCCATGAGATCTGTTAATCTGCCAGATACTTCTGCTTTGGGTTTGAATTTTCATGTGCTTGAGTTCTCTAGGGCTTTAGACTCATCCTATAAGCCAATTATGACAATCACCTGGAAGCCTAGGCTCAGAGGAGCACATTTGGAGGACCAAGTTTTCTGAAAATCAGTTATTGTCTCAGGACATTTGATTCAGCAGGAGGAGGAGGAGGATTTCTTTCCCCTCTGATGAAAATTCTTCCACAGATTTAGAAGCAGGCACTAGGCCCAATCTGGATTGCATCCCAGATAGGAGAAATAAACATTTCCTCCCCATCCCTTAGTAACCCTTACTCCATATCTGCTATTTGCATTAAGAGAAAAATTCCTACACAAACATACCATATTTTTCACAGTACAGTAAGTCTTACGAACTTAATTGGTTCCGGGGGGAGGTTCGTAAGGTGAAAAGTTCATAACACGAAACAATGTTTCCCATAGGAATCAATGGAAAACCGATTAATGTGTATAAGCCCAAAATTTACCCCTTTTTCAAGCCATAGTGCCCGTTTTTGCAGCTTCGCAAAAACACATAAGTCCTCGAAACTCCACCTCCAGACTTCCATGTTTTTGCGATGCTGCGATTTCCCTGAAGCTCCCCTCCATGGGAAACCCCACCTCCGGACTTCTGCGTTTTTACAATGCTGTAGGGAAATCCCAGAAGAGGAATCTCAGGATCGCAAAAATGGGCACTCCAATGGCAACGGAAGTCTGGAGGTGGGGTTTCCCAGCGAGGGAAGCCTCAGCGAAATCGCAGCATCGCAAAAACATGGAAGTCTGGAGGTGGGGTTTTGAGGACTTATGTGTTTTTGCGAAGCTGCAATTTCACTCAGGCTCCCCTCGCTGGGAAACCCCACTTCCGGACTTCCGTTGCCAGCGGAGTGCCCGTTTTTGCAATCCTGTGATTCCCCTCCTGGGATTTCCCTACAGCATCACAAAAACACAGAGGTCTGGAGGTGGGGTTTTCCATGGAGGGGAGCCTCAGGGGAATCCCAGGATCGTAAAAATGGGGGCTGTGCTTGCAATGGAAGTCGGGAGGCGGGGCATCCCAGCGGCGGTGGCGGGCTCGTAAGGCAAAAAAAGTTCATAAGAAGGGGCATAATAATTCCAAACCCCGGGTTCGTATCTCAAAAAGTTCGTATGACGGGATCGTATGATGAGGTAACACTGTATAAGATACACCAGAATATAAGACGCACCTTAGTTTTTGGGTGGTCCCGGAATACCTGCTTACCAGGTATTCCGGGGCCGCCTTCTGCCACACGAATCCCAGCGACCAGTTAGGTCCCACAGAGTTGGCCTTCTCCGGGTCCCGTCGACTAAACAATGTCATTTGGCGGGACCCAGGGGAAAAGCCTTCTTTGTGGCAGCCCCGACCCTCTGGAACCAGCTCTCCCCAGAGATCAGAATTGCCCACACCCTCCTCGCCTTTTGTGAGCTCCTTAAAACCCACCTCTGTCGTCAGGCATGGGGGAATTGAGATATTCCTTTCCCCCCAGGCCTATACAATTTATGCATGGTATGTTTGTGTGTATCTTTGATTTTTAATAAGGGCTTTTTAGTTATTTTAAATATTAGATTTGTCATATGCTGTTTTATTATTGTTGTTAGCCTCCCCGAGTCTACAGAGAGGGGCGGCATACAAATCTAATAAATAAATAAATAAATAAATAAATAAATAAATAAATAAATAAATAAATAAATAAATATTCATCTGACTACTGTCCTTAGTCTGGTCAGCTTCAGCACATTATTTTATCCCCTGGGTAGGGCTTTAAAAAACTTTATTCTGAGAGAGTAACAATGAAAGAGCTTGCAAGCCAATAAGAGCTGGGAACATCATTAGCACCTGGAAAGAAACATTTGGAGCCAGTAGAGCAATAGAAAAAATTCTGCAAAGTCTTAGGGCTTGGAAAACATTCTTCGCAGAGAGAAACAATGAAAGAACCTGCAAGGTGGGAACTGGGAAAATCGTTAGCAGCTATTTAGGGCTGGGGGGAGGAACCACCCTACATTCAGAGTATAAGACACACCCAAATTATCAGCCTCTTTTAGGGAGGAAAAAGGTGCGTCTTATACTCCAAAATACAGTACACATATGCATTCAACTTGTCAATCAGAATAGAGCTGGAAGGAACCTTGGAGGTCTTCTAGTTCAACTCCCTACTCAAGCAGAAGATGCTATACCAATAAGGGGCTGTTCAGTCTTCTCCTAAAAACCTCCAATGATGAAGCACCTAAAACTTCTGAAGGCAACTGGGTTCTACAGGTTAATTGTCCACACTGTTAGGAAGTTTCTCCTTAATTTCATTAAGTCAAGGGTCCAAGCATTTGCCCAACCAATATTGCCTTTCTTGTGCTCCTATTTCAATTGGATATGGTAAAATTAAATCGGTTTTTGCTCTAAACTCTGCATCCTTCTTATTTTCTCTTAAAAAAAAAAACCACTTTGGCATTTCAGGAAAATTATGTACATCTCTGGGTTTTCTGCTGTTGAAATATTTCAGTCCTTACATATCATGTCTTTATAGAGAGACATCCAAAATAATGAGGAGAAAAGGATAGTAAACTAATGCTTTCAAACATCGTACAAAGTTTAATTTGTCTGGCATGTGAGAGCTTGGTTGAAGGTGAAGAACACTGCTTGGTTGCTTTTAAGCAAAACAACCTATGAATGAATTGCAGAGTTCAGATGTTGGGCATTTTGCCAGCAGCTAAGCTATTAAAGCTGGCTTTCCCATTAACACTTTCGCAAAATATTTTTTAGAAATCAGCTTTAAAAGGACAGCTAAAGTTAGATAAAGGGCTTTATTGCTTAAGCCTTAATTAATGAGTTCTTGAGTAATTTAAGGCTGTTTTGCCAATCATTCCCTGCTTTCTCATATATACATATGTAAACACATATACTGCAGTAAAATATATTTATATTAAAGGTCATGCAGAACCCAGATACATCCAGAGTACATGGGGAAAACTCAGCATTATGATATTATTTATCATGTGTTAATTGCCTTCTTTTATTCTTTATTCATCACTTTTTAAGGTTTCTTGATTTTGATTCTACTCTGTGTCTCACTATAGTATGAAAAAGGATTTCCTGCTCCACCAAATTATTTTTTTCATGATTTGTTTATTTATTAAATCTTAAGTAGCATTCTAAAATCAAAATTCTATTCCTCAAATATTATTTCAAAGAACACTTTGGGGTTAATGCGGAAGGTATTGTCTAAAAATATAATAATAATGATAATGATAATATAATAATATGAACAACAACAACAACACAACCACCACCACCTGATCATTGAAACATGCAACAGAGATACCCTTTGTCATCAGGGTACTTGGTACCATGTCCAAAAATTCACAAAACACATCAAGAAATTGCAGGTTCCTTCAATAACACCAACAGAAATGCAAAAAATTGTGCTACTCGGAACATCATATAATTTAAGAAGATACTTGGTTGATACCTAGAACATTGGCAGAAACCTGTATCAACCATTAGAACCAGTCAATGGTATTTTTAACGCATATTTAAATGTTCAGTTGAGTTACATGTTTAATGAATAAGAGAGAATGAGGATGAGGATAATGATGATAATAATAATAATAATTATAGTAGTAATAGTAATAGTAATGCAATAATAATAATATTATAATGATAAGTGGATGCGGCCTGCTGCTTTTTTTGGAAATATGTTTATGTTAGACAGTATTCATGGATATTAGTGGCGATGGAGCAAACTTACCTGGTTACTTCCTGGCAAATGAGTACTGTACTTTAGGATGGAACTTGTCTGTCAATTTGTAATAGAACCCATAAAAGGTTCCCAGCATCTCAAATGTGACCATAAACTGCAGAAAGCCACCCCCATCCCGGCTGTATGAAAGCTTGTCTGACTGGTACTTCTTTTGCCGATATACTAATATAAAGAGAAAAAGAAAATTAGATGGGTTTCACAGATAAGTATGTTCAGTGCTCGCAAGTTGAAGTGAGAATTGGAGAGAGTGAATAAAAGGAAAAGGTGAGAGATAGCTCTCAAGCAAAAGCAATACTTTACCAAATTCCTGTGGCTATCTTGAGAGAAAGAAACAGATAGAAGACATGTTGTGGATCTGTCTAATGAAAAATGGAGGCAGAAGAAGAAATAAATTGAAGAGCTCCATCCTCATGGAGCTCATTTCTGAAATGGAGGAAGAAAGAAAAAGCCTCTTAATAGTTGACAACCTTTTTATTTGACAAAAGCTGCTTGGAAGAGGAAAAAAGAGGATAATTGCCAGTCCCCTCCAGTCTATATTCCTCTTATCTTTTTTTCTTTTCTTTTTGTGCAGTTCGCTTACTGATCAGTTAATTTTAACATATGATGGCTATTTTAAAGGCAAACCCTTTAATGTACTAGTTTTAAGACCACGCTTTCTTATTTAAATGTTCAGAAGGGTTTTTAAAGTTTTCTTCTTTATAGTAGGTTTTAAAAAAACTTCTATTATATATTTACTACTTACATAAGATTATTTTTTAAAGAAGGGAGAGGAAGATTTACTGGATAAGAAAATAATAAAGGTATGACAAAATAATGTAGTCATTTTTTCCCCCTCTTGTGAACAAACTTCCAAGATTTTGGGCAATACTGGAAATTATTTTATTTATTTATTTTGTCCAATACAAATTGAAAGTTAAGGAGAATAAAAACGTGTAGTAGTAAATATCAGGGAAGGGATAGAAGAAGAGATATGAGAATAGAATACATCAATGAAGAGTAGAGGAAGGATATATGGATGGGAGAAAAGATATATAAAATATAGGAGAGACAATCTATGACAATCATTAAGTGTTGTACCACATGATTCTTGACAAATGTATCTTTTTCTTTTATGTATGCTGAGAGCATATGCAACAAGACAAATTCCTTGTGTGTCCAATCACACTTGGCCAATAAAATTCTATTCTATTCTATTTCACTGAAAATTATCTTTGCTTATTCTAAATTTGGGAAATAATGGGGAAAAATATGGTGCATTAGCAACAGTAAATCTCAGGCTGTTTCTTCCTATTGTGCTAGCTAAACATTATGTTAATTTACTGTACTATAACTGGCTTTTACAAATAGAATTGTAGCAGACCAAGCAAGAAAAGGTCAGGAGCATGTCTTTCATCTGTTTTGGGCTACGCATAGTCTAGTTTAAAATATATATTTTTGGCTTAGAGGACAGTCATGGTTTTAATTATTTCTGCCCTAAAATAAAAAAATCCTACTTTCATTTGTCTGCCATAACCCTTGTACATCTTTCCAATAAAACTCAGTAGATAAATCTAGATTTTGAAGCCAGAATCAACTCCTATAGAGCTTTGGTGTAGCATATTTCATCTCACATTACCCCATTCTTACCTATGTTGCTTCATTCTCTGTTTCCCGCCAAAGCTACATTTGGATTACTTTTGCATTAAATCCTTGTTTATAGTTAAATGGAAAATCTTCAGATCCCTGTACTTCCATGCTTCTACCTCCAATATGACTACACGGTGATCAAAGATATAATTTGGTTATTTGTCTGCATTTGGTTAATTTAAATTATTCAAATAAGACAAAATGTTTTCTGATTCTATCTTGTTTGGGTTCAATAAAATTTCAGCTATTCCTTGACTCAACTGCAATATAAAATCAGTATCAACAAAATAATCTGCTATTCACACAAGCATATAATATATACTTGAAGACTACAGGATTTTTCTTCTTCAGTTCATTTATATAATGGGAGACTAATTTTATTTATTTATTTGACTTATATACCTTCCAATCCCACAGGACTCAGGGCGGCTTAGATTTTAGATTCATTGAACATTTCTAATGAGGCAAAGAAAGAGATTCTGTTAACTCACTCTGCAGGGTCAGTACAGATTCATCTTAAATCCAGGATAATTTCCCGTTCATAGAACTGCAGATCTTGTCTCTTTGTAGCACTGCTGAGGAAAATAGGTGGGAATTGAGTGATCTCTAAAACTCCAAAGAATAATGTAAAATTGTACGTATTTGCTTGAAAGTGTGTGATGACATATGACATACCTATTTCCTTTCTACCTTCAAACTAGTTGCGACTCCTGGAACTACAGAGATACATCCTTGCAGTTGGTAACATTTTTGGAGTGTACTTTGCCAACGTCGTTTCCCTAGGGTTGAGGCTGAGGGGTTGACTCAAGGTCATCCAGCTTCTTTTGTGGGAAAGGTAGAATTAGATCTCATGGTCTTCACCATCGGGCTGGCTCTCGTGTGCTATTAAATTAACCATCTTTCCCTTACATTTAAATGTAAGAGAATGAGTAGGGGACTTGGAGGAAAGGAGAAAAAAAATCCCCTTATTGAAATTCTTAATTTTGCTGCTCTGTCTCTGGGTAACTGATGAGGGAAGCATGCTAGAAGACTCCTTTCTGATTTGCATTTTATTTATATATTTTATTTATTTATTTATTTAGATTTCTATTCAGTAACGATGCCCTTCTCAACTGACTCAGGGTGTCATTATTGAATCAAGTAGGCAAAAAAAAATCAGGATATTTGCTTTTTCTTTTGAGGCAGCCTTTTTATATATTTTTGAAGTTTGGTTTGAGCATAATTTTAAAATTTAGTTAACTACTAGCTGATTTCCTTACTGTATATTCTATCTCGTTTATTATTTTCTTATCAGTGCTTTCTGCTCTAATCCCCCTTTCTTGATAATCTTGAGCCAGCTTTGGTTTACCAAGGACCTGATTCCCCTTGTCTTCACAGCCAAAGGGATGTTTTTACACTTTGCAACAAATACATGGTCATAATATGTGCACACACAAGCACATATACACGAAGTCTATGAAAGATATTATATCAGTTTTCAGCACAATCACTCTTAAGGCACTGTGTTAATGATGGAAACCAAATCTCTACTAGACCATTTAATATCCTAGGGCAGGGGTAGGCAAAGTTGCCTCTTCTATGACTTGTGGACTTCAACTCCCAGAATTCCTGAGCCAATCATTTTTAATAGGGAAATGAACACAAGAACAAGGGGGCACAATCTGAGGTTAGTTGGGGGAAAGATTAGAAGTAACTTGAGAAAATATTATTTTACTGAAAGAGTAGTGGATGCTTGGAACAAACTTCCAGCAGACATGGTTTGTAAATCCACAGTAACTGAATTTATACATGCCTGGGATAAACATATATTCATCCTAAGATAAAATACAGGAAATAGTATAAGGGCAGACTAGATGGACCATGAGATCTTTTTCTGCCGTCAATATGTTTCTATTTTTCTATCATGCTAGCTCAGGAATTCTTGCAGTTGAAGTCCACATGTTGTAGAAGAGCCAACTTTGCCTACCCCTGTCCTAGAGTATATAGCATAGATACTCTGTCATAAAATAGAATTTGCAGTTGTGAATATCTAAAATTCTCATTGAGCCACCAACACCCAAAATAGCAAGGACAGGTATTGAGAGGGTAGGACTAGCTGTTTATAATTATCGGTTTATGGAACAGACCTTGTGTGCATGCTACTATATCTATTGTGAACATTCATAAATTCAGGCAAGTGCATGGCCAGCATTTTGATAATACATGAATCAAGGCAGATGAACCTGAGTCTGCAGTTCTCAAAGTGGATCAGCTTATGTGCTATTCAGCTGGGCCTGTGTGCCATCCAAGTAGTGAGACTTCATTAACTATGCAGCATAGTGCCAGGGTTGGGTTCCTGGGAATTCATTAGCACTTCTCTGCTTCAATAAGCAGGAATTGGTATATTATAGCTTTCAGGTATGCTAGAAAAGTTCATCCTTCCATTCCTACAACTAGCACCTAGGCCCTGTTTAATTATTTATTTTAATTTAAGCTTTCTGGGAATCCTTTCTGAGTTCTGATTTTTTTTTCATGGAGATTCCCAGGTGATGACAAAGTACACAGCAGTACAGTGGAAATGCATGCTTTTCTCTCTTGCAGGTGGAAGGAGAGTCAGAGCTACTTTTAATGGCTTTTTATAGAATTACATAACCTAATTAGTTTCAAATGGTTACATTTTGTTAAGGGTAGATTCTGTATACTCATATAGAAGCTTAGTAATCAACAATTCATCTTTATCTCCAATGATTGTAATTGAAACCTGTTGCCTTATAAACAAAGAACAGCAGAAAAAAAGCACATACAGTACTTCTTTAATCCAAAGTACTGTGTTGTGCTATTTTGTGATATTCAATAAAGAACTTTTCTCAGGAATGCCAAAATTACTACAAAATTCACTTTCATTCCAAATAATAGAACACTACTATTTGACCATCAATATTACTGTCTTTCTCAGAAAGGTGAGTTATCTGTACTGGATTCTTTTTCATCCCAATCAATATTTATTTCTTTTGACCTTTCTAATTATCATAGTTAAAGAATTAATTCTGGGAAACCTAATGTGTTATGGAATGAACAATAAGGATAAAAGGAATTGGAGTTACAAAAGTAGAAGAAAGAGAGAGAGAGAGAGGTCCTCCAGAGACAATTTATTTAAGAAGACTTCAGAATGGTAAAGCCAAAGTGTTAAATAGGGTGAATGGAAGAGGCAGACAGAAGTGGCTTCAAAACAACAGCTCTTTATTTGGCAGCTATTTACAACCCAACAAAGGCTCTGTCTGACAACCAGCCCTTTTATAGGGAGCTGCCACACAATCTAGCCAATCAGCAGTCAGTATTTTCCCTCCAGAATGGAGGACCTGATTGAAGCCTGTTGTGATTCAGTCTGAGGCTCCTCAGGGAACGGCTGGAACTCTGCCGGCTCCATGCTCAGAGGGCGAGGACGAGGAACAGGAGGAGGAGGAGGACCAGGCAGATGGGGAAGAGGAATGTCAGGACGAGGAGGAGGGAGAACAGCCTGAGACCCCCGGGGGGAGCTCTCCCCAGCGAGTAGTCTGGAGTCATTAGATGAGAACGCACAAGCCATCATAGATATGAGGCACAGAAGGGCAGCACAACGAAGGGGACAATTAGCCAGGTATTTCCATCCCTAATAGGCAACAGCTGGGTTTGGGTGTGGTTCTCCTCAGAAAGGTTGAAAAAGCAGGCCCGCCCTTCCTGTATTGTGGAGAGTTATCTTTTGGGAGTCCTGTGACCTTGCTTCGATCCTTGGCGTCTCTGATTCTGGCTTATGGCCTCGAAGGCTGAAAACTTAGGAGAGGCGTGGGTTTTATTATCTACAGTGGTGTGTGTGCCAGCAAGAAGCCTGTTGTATTGTCTGGCCGTCGTGACTTTTCTGTGAAGCTTCAAAGCATTCCAGTTTGTAAGAACAGTTTTTGTTATCTGTGTTTGTTTTCAAAGATATAAAACGACTTTGCTTTTTACCAGCGTATCTGGCTACTCTTTTTAGTTGGTGTTGACGTCTGGGGGAACCCAGACAGAACAAAGCCTATGTGCTTCAATCTGAAAACGTAACAAGAAGTGATAGATGATGATGATGATGATGATGATGATGATGATAATAATAATAATAACCTAATATGTTTTGAAAGAAGGTAAAATGATATTTCAAGAATGTACTTTGTTGTTGAAAAGGAAGAGTTTATATTAAATAGTATTGCTAAGAATAACAGGAATTATTGAAAAAAAAATCATAGGAAAAATATAGGAAATGTAATAATGAATCTTGTGTGACTAATTCTGCTTTTAAAAAAACAATGGAGTTCTGATAAACATTTTCGGAGAAGATCTTTGCACTTTGAAACACATTTAGTAATATTTAGATTGCCGTGATGTACAGAAAGAAAAGAAAAAGGAAAATGAAAACTAACAACATGCGGCAAAAGCTTTATTCCTTCCTTCTGACTGAGAAAAACTATACAGATTTCAAAAGCTGACATGATCAAAGTATATATGCCATGTTTTATGTTCTGAAAAAAACAAGATATGCAAAAGAATAATAATATAGTTAACAATATTCCTTATACAAGTATATTTCTAGGCGTTTCAGGTAGCAGAGAATAATGCACATGTAAAAACACTGATCTGTATCTAACAGATTAATTCTTTGGAAGGCGAAATGAAAGTAGAGGCTTAGAAGCGTTGTGTATGAAGTGATATAAACTATTCAGATTATTTATTGTTTTTCTTTGACAGAAGCTATGGTGCCATCTTGCTGCTATTGCTTCATTTGTATTGGAAAATAAAGTATAGGCATCTGGGGATATTTCCCTCCTTAATTAGTAGAAAAAGACTGGAGTTTGCTCTTTGCCCTGATGAAACCTGACAGAAGTGTACTTGGACAGAGAACAGCCACTTGTTCCAGTGGGAATTATCATTTTTAAGTGTAGGTGTAGAAAGATAGAAGAAAATTCATACCCCATCATGGGGCTGGATTTGTTATCAGATCCTACATCTTTCCTGTATACTTCACTTTGCTGTTGTTTTTCAAGAACTTGCCCAGATATGCCCTTAATAGAATAGAATAGAATAGAATTTTTATTGGCCAAGTGTGATTGGACACACAAGGAATTTGTCTTGGTGCATATGCTCTCAACGTACATAAAATAAAATATACATTTGTCAAGAATCATGTGGTACAACACTTAATGATTGTCGTAGGGGTCAAATAAGCAATGAAGAAGCAATATTAATAAAAATCTTAGGATATTTATTATTTATTTATTTATTTATTATTTAGATTTGTATGCCGCCCCTCTCCGAGGACTCGGGGCGGCTCACAGCAGAGAAAACAAATCATAAATAATCCGAGCAAGTTTAAAACATTTAAGATTTAAAAGAAAACCCCATATACTAACAGACACACTCACAAGCATACCATACACAATTTAAACATGCCCAGGGGGAGATGTCTTAATTCCCCCATGCCTGACAGCAAAGGTGGGTTTTAAGGAGTTTACGGAAGGCAGGAAGAGTAGGGGCAGTTCTAATCTCCGGGGGGAGTTGGTTCCAGAGAGCCGGTGCCGCCACAGAGAAGGCTCTTCCCCTGGGGCCCGCCAACCGACACTTTTTAGTTGACGGGACCCGGAGAAGGCCCACTCTGTGGGACCTAATCGGTCGCTGGGATTCGTGCGGCAGGAGGCGGTCTCGGAGGTATTCTGGTCCGATGCCATGAAGGGCTTTAAAGGTCATAACCAACACTTTGAATTGTGACTGGAAATTGATCGGCAGCCAATGCAGACTGCGGAGTGATGGTGAAACATGGGCATACCTAGGTAAGCCCATGACTGCTCTCGCAGCTGCATTCTGCACGATCTGAAGTTTCCGAACACTTTTCAGAGGTAGCCCCATGTAGAGAGCATTACAGTAGTTGAACCTCGAGGTGATGAGGGCATGAGTGACTGTGAGCAATGAGTCCCGGTCCAGATAGGGCCGCAACTGGTGCACCAGGCGAACCTGGGCAAACGCCCCCTTCGCCACAGCTGAGAGATGGTTTTCTAATGTGAGCTGTGGATCGAGGAGGACGCCCAAGTTGCGGACCCTCTCTGAGGGGGGCAATGATCCCCCCCCAGGGTGATGGACGGACAGATGGGATTGTCCTTGGGAGGCATAACCCACAGCCACTCCGTCTTATCCGGGTTGAGCTTGAGTCTGTTGACACCTATCCAGGCCCCAACAGCCTCCAGGCACCGGCACATCACTTCCACCGCTTCGTTGACTGGGCATGGGGTGGAGATGAAAAGCTGGGTATCATCGGCGTATTGATGATACCTCACCCTATGTCCTTGGATGATCTCACCCAGCAGTTTCATGTAGATGTTGAATAGCAGGGGGGAGAGGACCGACCCCTGAGGCACCCCACAAGGGAGAGACCTCGGAGCCGACCTCTGACCCCCCACTAACACCGACTGCGACCGACCAGAGAGGTAGGAGGAGAACCACTGAAGAACAGTGCCTCCCACTCCCAACCCCTCCAGCCGGTGCAGAAGGATACCATGGTCGATGGTATCGAAAGCCGCTGAGAGGTCAAGAAGCACCAGGACAGAGGATAAACCCCTGTCCTGGGCCCGCCAGAGATCATCCATCAACGCGACCAAAGCGGTTTCCGTGCTGTAACCGGGCCTGAAGCCCAACTGCTGGGGACCTAGATAATCGGCTTCTTCCAAGGACCGCTGGAGCTGGAGTGCCACCACCTTCTCAACAACCTTCCCCATAAAGGGAAGGTTGGAGACTGGACGATAGTTATTAAGTACGGTTGGGTCCAGGGAGGGCTTCTTGAGGAGGGGGTGCACGAGCGCTTCTTTATAGAGTGTTGGAAAAACTCCCCTCCCCAAGGAAGCGCTGGTAATCTCCTGGGCCCAGCTCTGTGTCACCTCCCTGCTGGCCGAAACCAACCAGGAGGGACACGGATCCAGTAAACAGGTGGCGGAACTCACAGCTCCAATGGCCTTGTCCACTTCATCAGGTGTCACCAGATCAAACTCTTCCCAGACAGGTGGACAAGTACGTGCCCCAGTCACCTCGACTGACTCGTTGTCAGTCGACTCTGTTTTACAATTGGAGTCGAGGTCGGCCCGGATCTGAGCGACTTTATCAGCGAAAAACGTGTTGAAATCCTCGGCACTACTCTGCAAGGGCTCCCCAACTCCCTCCTGGTTGAGAAGGGAGCAGGTCACCCTAAACAGAGCGGCCGGGTGGGATTCCGCTGATGCAATCAAGGCGGCATGGTACGCGCATCTTGCCGCCTTGAGCGCCACTTTGTAAGTCTTAATAAAAGCTCTTACAAGTGTTCGATCAGATTCAGACCTACTCTTCCTCCATCGCTTCTCTAGACGTCTCTTTTGGCGTTTCAACTCCCGGAGCTCCTCGTTGAACCATGGGGCTCTACGGGGTCTAACGCCACGGAGAGGTCGCAAAGGCGCAATCCGGTCAAGAGCCTCCGCCGCAGCCCTGTTCCAGGCCTCCGCGAGAGACTCCGCCGAACTGTGGACGACGCAAAAAGTTACAGTCATACAGTCAACATGGGAGGAAATGGGTGATAGGAATGATGAGAAAAACTAGTAGAATAGAAGTGCAGATTTAGTAGAAAGTCTGACAGTGTTGAGGGAATTATTTGTTTAGTAGAGTGATGGCGTTCGGGAAAAAACTGTTCTTGTGTCTAGTTGTCTTGGTGTGCAGTGCTCTGTAGCGACGTTTTGAGGGTAGGAGTTGAAACGATTTGTGTCCAGGATGTGAGGGGTCAGTAAATATTTTACCCGCCCTCTTTTTGACTCGTGCAGTATACAGTTCCTCAATGGAAGGCAGATTGGCAGCAATTGTTTTTTCTGCAATTCTGATTATCCTCTGAAGTCTGTGTCGGTCCTGTTGGGTTGCAGCACCAAACCAGACAGTTATAGAGGTGCAGATGACAGACTCAATGATTCCTCTGTAGAACTGAATCAGCAGCTCCTTGGGCAGTTTGAGCTTCCTGAGCTGGCGCAGAAAGAACATTCTTTGTTGTGCTTTTTTGATGATGTGTCTTAAAAATTCCTCTACTGGCTACTGAATATATATTCATTTTTCCTCCTGCCACATTACCATAAGATAATGGTACACAGGGGTATGGAAAGTTTTCTTCTGTGAGGTGTAGTAGTTATTGTGTTAGATTTTGGGGTTGGCTGCATTTTAGAATGATTAGGAGTGCCCTGGTAAGTCTAAAATCAGTCTGCTCCAGAGTTTTATGTTTTCAGCCCATCATATCAAATATCTGCTTACTTTTTCAGATTTTTAAAAAGGCATACGATTTGCATTTGTTTCATTATTCTATTCCATTCCATTCCATTCTATTCTATTCTATTCTATTCTATGTGTATGTATTAATATTCAAGCCTCTTGATTGTCTAAAAACATTACAAAAAGTGTATATTGGAGAAGGAGATAAATGAATTCTAGTTCACACTAATTTGGGAAGTGCAAATTAAATTCAGCTGGCTCAAAAAATGCTGTGCTGTGCCTAGAAGATATCATCCAAATACTGTTCAACAGTTGTATTTATGTGTTGCCCAGTAATGTGGAAAGTTCTGTATTTTCCAAAAGAAATGCATATGGCACTGTTTCTACATTATGCTTCTCATAATCTGTCTTGAGCGGGGATAACAAAAACTACTTATAGAGGCTTGAGTATAAAAGCCAACTTCCCAAAATAAATTAAACAAACAAACAAACAAACAAACAAACAAACAAACAAACATGGTGATATATGGAAATTGTGTTACCTGACCTTTTAATAATTGGTAAACCTTCATAAATATATTAAAAAATGTATATGGGGGCTTCATACTCATTGTAGTTTTGTTCTCTTGATTCTATTCATCTTGACAAACAATACTAATTTTAAATGCACACACACACACACACACACCTCCACCCCATTCACAGATTCATTTTTTCAAAAGGTTTCTGTGGGATACTTCCTTGGCATAACCATCTAATACTGTAAGATAAATGCTCATTATTTGAAGTAGAAAACTGAGACTTCGGTTCTTAGTAGTATATGTAATGTGTTTTTTCCCCCTTTTCCACTAGGTATAAAATGTGTGGCTTCAACAATCAGTTGTGAAGATCACCAATGTCAGCAATTTCTTCACTTGGCTTTTCATGATGTGAACAGACCAATGGGCAACTAAATCATGGACAAGCTAAAACAAACTTTATGGACTGTTTTTTTAAATCAGTTATTTCCTTCTTCCATGGTAACTATTAACGGATTATAGTGAGAAAGAGAAACTGGAAAACGGAGAAAGAAGCACTTTGAATTGGAAAGTGATCCTACAATGAGAATTACGAGCACATCTTGTATCTGTCCAGTCCTAGTTTGTCTCTGTTTTGTGCAGAGGTGTTATGGAACTGCACATCATGGCTCCATTAAGGTGACTAGAAATCAAACCAAACATATAGAAGGGGAAACAGAAGTCCACCATCGCCCCAAACGTGGATGGGTATGGAACCAGTTCTTTGTTTTAGAAGAGCACATGGGACCGGATCCACAATATGTTGGAAAGGTAATATCACTCTAATGTTCTACAAATGGCTTCTGTGCCACAGTTAACCAAACTTCTTCAAGGCCAGATGTTATACAAGAGCCATGGTGGCACAGTGATTGGAATGCAATTTTGCTGACTGCCAGCTACCAGCAGTTCAGCTGTTTAAATCTCATGGTTGACTCAGCCTTCCATTCTTCGTAGGTTGGTAAAATGAAGACCCAGATGGTTGGGGGTAATATGCTGACTGTGTAAACCACTTAGAGAGGGCTGTAAAGCACCAGGAAGTAGTATATAAATTATTATGCTATTACTACTGCTATATTTGGTACATTCACTATAGTATTTTGACATTCCACAGAAACTATTTTTAGAAAGAACATCTCACTTAATTGTGGACTGTTTTCTTAGAAACAGTCAGTTATTGCTAATATGAGGATAAATTCTAGCAATGCAGTATAAGAGAATCTGTGTTTGTTGCAGGTATAGGAGCAATGTGAATTGCATGAATTTGAATTACACTTTAAGACTATAGTAGGAGAATATTATAATCCAGAATAGGATTAATGATCAGAGAACCATGGATTTTTTAGAGCAATTTTTATATATGGCTCTATTACCTGGGTTTGTGTGTGTGCGTTTGTGTGTACATACGTATGTACACGTATGCCCGTACATTTGTAGGTATGTTTTTGTATTGCCACAGTACAAAGCAGTGATGGGATTCAGCACGTTCTGACCAGTTCTAGAGAACCGGTAGTGAACATTTTGAGTAATTCAGATAAACAATAAATACTACCTCTGACTGCCCCTGCCCCTATCTATTCTCTGCCTCCCGAGCCCCAGCTGACTGGGAGGAAATTCATACACTTATGCCAAACACTTTCTCTAAAATGTAACCTTGGCTGTATACATATTAGCTGCATTTTGTCAATTATGGGTACTTATATGATTGCTAAAATATTTAGCAGTCTTTTTTGAAGGTTGAGTCTAAGATAAAATAAAACAAATATAAAATAAAATAATTGTCCCCCTTCCAGTAGTTTTTGCCCATGGTGATTTGGGCTGCTCCCAGCACCTTAAAAAAATATTCAAACTTTCAGAACACTGAAATGAAAATAACGCATATAAATCAACGTAAATATCTGCCTAGGATTCTACCAATCCACAAATCTAGAACAAATCTACGAGCTGGGTGATCAGATCATACATCCTTCCTGTGACTTGACTTTGCAATTGTTTTTCAAAAACTTCCTCTTAAGGGCCTGGGTATAACAAATTCCAGAGAAAGACAGGGTGCGGTGAAGTCACACTATGATCTTTAATTGATCTAAACTCAGCTGCTTTTTTCCATAGAGAAAAACCTTAGATCTTATTGGATTAAATAAGAGGCCCAGTAACCATATCTTTAGTTGTTTCTATGTCAAAACCGCTGGCTTTCCTATGAAAGGATATTATCCCTATGTAACTTATACATGATTACAGATTTTGGATGTTTCTGAGGATACATGTGCACATCAGAGATGGGTTCCTATTGTTTTGGACCGATTCTATAGAACTGTTAGTAACCTGGCAGCCTGGGTCACTAGAACTGGCAGCAACCCAGCCTGCTGCACACACACACCTTTTTTTTTTGCTTCCACAGAAGCTTTTATTTAGTACTGCACATGTGTGTGGTGCATAACATGTGCCCACCATGACACACATCTGTGAGCGAACTGGCAGTAGAAGAATCCAGAACCCACCCCAGTACACATATTTTGTTTGTTTGTTTGTTTGTTTGTTTCTTTGTTGATTGATTGGATTTGTATGCCGCCCCTCTCCGGAGACTCGGGGTGGCTAACAACAATAACAAAATGGCATATGATAATCATCCAATACTAAAAACAGTTAAAAACCCATTACAGTGATCCCTCGAGTATCGCGAGGGTTACGTTCCAAGACCCCTCACGATACTCGATTTTTCGCAATATAGTGGTGCGGAAGTAAAAACACCATCTGCGCATGCGTGCCCTTTTTTCCATGGCCGTGCATGTGCAGATGATGTTTTTACTTCCGCACCTGGGAAGACCGAGGGAAGGTTCCTTCCGCCGCCCAGCAGCTGATCTGCTCGGCAGCGCCGCAGCAGCGAGGAGCCAAAGATCGGGGTTTCCCCGCCGCCCACGCAAAGGGAAAACCCCGATCTTCGGCTCCTCGCTGCTGCCGCGCCCACCGCTTGTCCGCCCGCCGCTTGTCCGCCCGCCGCTTGTCCGCCGCTTGTCCACCTGCCACTTGTCCGTCGCCTGCCTGCCCGCCTGCCCGCCGCTTGTCCGCCCGCCGCTTGTCCGCCCGCCGCTTGTCCGCCCGCCGCTTGTCCGCCCGCCGCTTGTCTGCCGCCTGCCTGCCCGCCTGCCCGCCGCTTGTCTGCCCGCTGCTTGTCCGCCTGCTGCTTGTCCGCCACTTGTCCGCCCGCCGCTTGTCCGCCGCCTGCCTGCCCGCCTGCCCGCCGCTTGTCCGCCCGCCGCTTGTCTGCCGCTTGTCCGCCCGCTGCTTGTCCGCCGCCTGCCTGCCCGCCTGCCCGCCGCTCGGTGCACGAGAGAGGGAAAGTGAGAAAAAGAGGGAGAGCAAGAGGGGGAGAGATAGAGAAAGAGAGAGAAGGAAAGAAAGAAAGAGATGAGAAAGGAAGGAAGAGAGTGAGAGAGAGGAAGAAAGAGAGAGAGAGAAGAGTGGAGTATTTTTTAATTAATATTTTCTGAAAAATCGCGATATAGCGTTTTGCGAAGATTGAGATCGCGAAACTCGAGGGATCACTGTATTATAAAAAACCAAACATACATACAGACATACCATGCATAAAATTGTAGAGGCCTAGGGGGAAAGAGTATCTCAATTCCCCTATGCCTGGCGGAAGAGGTGGGTTTTAAGCAGCTTACGAAAGGCAAGGAGGGTGGGGGCAATTCTAATCTCCGGGGGAGTTGGTTCCAGAGGGCTGGGGCCGGCACAGAGAAGGCTCTTCCCCTTGTTCCCGCCAAGCGACATTGTTTAGTTGACGGGACCCGGAGAAGACCCACTCTGTGGGACCTAACTGGTCGCTGGGATTCGTGCAGCAGAAGGCGGTCCCGGAGATAATCTGGTCTGGTGCCATGAAGGGCTTTATAGGTCATAACCAACACTTTGAATTGTGACCGGAAACTGATCGGCAACCAATGCAGACTGCGGAGTGTTGGTGTAACATGGGCATATTTGGGAAAGCCCATGATTGCTCTCGCAGCTGCATTCTACATGATCTGAAGTTTCCGAACACTTTTCAAAGGTAGCCCCATGTAGAGAGCGTTACAGTAGTCGAGCCTCGAGGTGATGAGAGCATGAGTGACTGAGCAGTGACCCCCGGTCCAAATAGGGTCGCAACTGGTGCACCAGGCGAACTTGGGCGAACGCCCCCCCTCGCCACAGCTGAAAGATGTTTCTCTAACGTGAGCTGTGGATCGAGGAGGACGCCCAAGTTGCGAATCCTCTCTGAGGGGGTCAATGATTCTCCCCCCAGGGTAATGGACGGATAGATGGAATTGTCCTTGGGAGGCAAGACCCACAGCCACTCTGTCTTGTCTGGGTTGAGTTTGAGTTTGTTGACCCATCCAGGCCCCAACAGCCTCCAGACACCGGCACATATATATTTATGTGGTTCAAAAATGTATCTTATCTTCTGCTTGACGTAAGATTTGAGGGGAGTGGAAATGGAGCTCCTCTTTTAAACCTGGCAGAATTATTTTCATGCAACCATGGAAAAGGGCTTGCTGTGAATAAAACAAACGGAACAATAAGTCACCTATTTTGTTTTCTAGATTTTACAGGTGTGTCTCAGATTTAGTTGCAATAATTGTAATGCGCTTCAAGTGATCAGCTGCATGGAGTGTTCCAACAGTTACGCAACTGTAGAATTGTAGCTAAAATCAAGATATAAAAGAAAAAAGAAAAACAAGGTTAGTTTGCAACTTGATTTCTATGCCTTTGGAAAGGGGCATGGCAAGACAGGCTAATATTTAGAAATTTAATGGTAATTCAAAACCACTTAAAAAAAAATCCTCTCCATATATTTAAAATCTTAAGCAACTGCTTGGATAAACAAATACTGTACATACAATAAATGTGACAATTAAAGATTTTTCCTTCATATTTAATCCTGTTGGTCTGGGCTTTATATCAAACTAAAGGGATAGATCTTTGTTTTTAGGCAGTGTTATAATGGAAGTAGGCTCTCATACTTTATTTTTATTTTTTTTTGAAAATAAATTTATTAAATATATACAATAAAAACCAAATACAGAAAGACAAAAGAGATATACATATTGTACATTTTAACATTTACACTCTACTTATGTAGTAATTGGGGAGTGGGAGAAGGGGGTTGTGAAGGGATGGAAGTAGATATAGAAGGAAGGGGGATAGGGAAAAGAAGGAGGGGGGGATAGAGAAGCGAAAACCAGTGTTAGAGCTGGGTCTTTCATGATTTGCGGCCTGTAGTTTGAGCTCGTAGTTGGTGTGTTTTACCCTAAGGCTTTATCGATATGTTTTGTATGTAGTTTTTAGTGCCAATATGTATAATTGATTTAGGGGTTTATTTTCTTTGTAAAGTTGGAGTTCGTGTCGATCGATGTTTACAGTTTGTTGTTTCAATTTGATGTTATGATTTGTGATGTAAATTGCTATTTTTTCAAGTTGTTTTTGTTGGATATTTTTCTTGATGAATAATTTTTAGATAATTCCTTTTTTTTAACCAGAGGTACCATTTATCCCAAGCTTTGTAGAAATCTGTCTCATCCTTGTTTTGCAGTTCCATTGTTAGTTTGGACATTTCTGCACATTCCATTATTTTAATCAAGAGTGATAGGGTAGTTGGGTTTTTTCCTTGCTTCCAAAATTGTGCATATAAAATCCGTGCGCCTGTAATAATATGGATTATAATATATCTGTTTTCTTTACTAAAATTTTGTCTTGTGATTCCTAGTAGAAATAGTTCGGGTTTCGCATGGATAGTCTGAGAAGTAATTTGTTCTAGTATAGTTTTAATTTTTTCCCAATATTTTTGGGTGGTTTCACATGTCCACCAGATGTGGTAATATGTACCTGGTTTTTCCCTGCATTTCCAACATAATGGTGATAGATTTGGATACATTTTTGCAAGTCTAGCAGGTGGCAAGTGCCATCTGTAGAACATTTTATAATGGTTTTCCTTATATGAGGTTGCCATCGTTAGTTTATAGTTAGCAGTCCAAATTTTTTCCCATTCGTTTAAATAAATTGTGTACCCAAAGTTTTGTGACCACGCTATCATAATTCCTTTAACTATTTCTTCAACAGTATCGTGTTGAAGGAGGATATTGTATATATTTGATATTTGCTTTTTTTGTGGACCAAAAATTATTTTATCGAGGGGGTTATTTTTTTGGAAGTCTGATTTGTTCTTATCTTCATTATATTTTGATTTTATTTGTAGGTAGTGTAACCAATCTACTTTAATACCTTTTTCCATGAGTTTTTGCTTAGGGATTAGTTCATTATTTTCGTTTAGTAGTTGGTCGTATGTTATAATTTTATCAGGGGTTAATGCATTCGGGTATATAATGGCTTCTGTTGGTGAAATCCATTTTGGGATGCAGAGGTAGTGGTTTTTTTTAATGAAGTGCCAGGTGTTAATTAAGGTTTTTCGGATGTAGTGTGATCTGAAATATGTTGGTATTTTATCTATGTCTGTCATCAGAAACTTGTGCCACCCGGATTGAAGGTCATAGCCTTCAAGTGTTAATATTCTAGAATTTTTAAGTATTATCCATTCTTTCAGTAGGTTTACAATTGAGGCATGGTAGTATAGTTCCATGTTTGGTAACCCAAATCCACCCCTTAACCTATGGTCTTGTAGGTCCTTAAGTTTTATCCTGGCCTTTTTTTTTGTCCATATGAATTTACGAATTTTTTTTGTGTAAGTTTTTGAAAAAGGTCCTGTTTAGTTTAATGGGTGCAGTTTGGAAAAGGTATAGAAATCTAGGAAGTATATTGCTTTTAATTACAGCAATTTTCCCCATTATAGAGAGTGGGAGTTTCGACCATCTGCAAAAATCTTTGTCCATTTCATTGATTAGTTTATCATAATTGTCTTTCTTGATAGTGCTGCAATTTGCGGTAATCCATAATCCTAAGTATTTAACTTTTTTGGTGGTTTTTATTTTAGTGGATTCTTCTAATTTCGATATCTGCTGTTTTGTCATATTTTTTGTTATCATTTTTGTATTTTCTCTATTAATTTTTAATCCAGCAATCTCTCCAAATTTATTTATTTCATTAATTAGGATAGGTGCAGATTTTAAGGGGTCTTGTACAATGAACACCATGTCATCAGCAAAAGCTTGAAGTTTATAGTGTTCATTTTTAATTTTTAATCCTTGGATTTCCTTGTTGTGTCTTATTTTATTTAGTAGAACTTCTAGTGCAAAGATAAAGATCAGGGGGGCTAAGGGACAGCCCTGCCTCACTCCTTTTTTTATATTTATTGTTTCTGTCATATCATTGTTTATCAGTATTTTGGCTGTTTGTATTGAGTATATAGTTTTAATGAGTTCTGTAAATTTATTACCAAATTGCATTGATGCTATTTGTGTTGTAAAGAATTGCCAGTATAAACTATCAAAAGCTTTCTGTAGATCTACGAATAGGAATGCTACTGGTTTATCTATGTTTTTATCATAGTATTCTAAAGAGTCCAAAATAATCCTTGTGTTTGTTGTTATGTTTCTTGCCGGAAGGAAGCCATTTTGGTCTGTATGTATTCTAACAGTTAATATTTGTTTAAATCTTTCGGCTATGATGGATGCAAAGATTTTATAATCTGAGTTAAGCAGGGATATTGGGCGATAATTTTGAATGTAAGCTCTATTTTGTGTATCTTTAGGTATTAAAGTTATGTAGACCTCTTTCCAGGAGGAAGGAAGTTTTGAACCCTCGAGAATTTCATTAACAAGGGGTAACATTATAGGCTCCAGAATTTCTTGAAATTGTTTGTAAAATTCGGCAGGTATACCGTCTGTGCCCGGGGTTTTATTATTTTTTTGTTTTGTAATTGCATTAGTTAGTTCCATTGATGTTATTTTATCATTTAGCATATCTCATACTTTAAAAGGGAAATCAATTGTGTTTACAGCAGAGATACATGTATTTATCAGTTTGACCAGAAAAGAATAATGGATGGCATATTTCAATCTTCCAAGTTGTTTTTTCTTTAAATCTAAGTAATCCTGAGACTTATTTATTTGGAAATATGAGCATTACAGTATCACTTGTAGTTAGGACAAAGAGAGAGAGAGAGAGATTGAGAAAATATCAGAAATAATTGGGCATCTTTCATCTCCTATATTATATTTACAGTATAATGAAAATCAGAAGCTTTCCTCATCTATAAATGTATCTACTTAAAAATAAAACTATAGGCAAATCCGTTGTAGTTTGCATATAACATGATAGTGACATTAATAACTCTCAAAGTTCTTTACCAATTTTGTTTTTTTTACCTTAAAATTAAATCTATACATTTTGATTAATTATAGAGACAAATACTTCATTCATATGATCTACATCAGTGATTTGATTTAATTTAATTTATTAAATTTATAAGCCACCTAACTCCTTCTGGGCTCTGGGTAGTGAGCCTTTTTTGGCTTGGGTGCCAAAAGGGTGCCCATGAGAGAGATAGGGCGCATACATGTGCCCACACCCATAATACAATACCCTCCCCCCTCATCTGAAATGATACTAAGAACTCTTCTAATATGATCCTTTAAAATATGGCATATTTTTACACTGTAAAATATACAGTGATTTCCTGCCAGACGATTTTAACTGTGATACAAGAAGATGGAAGCTGCATATGAGCAGATTAAATCAAATAAATCTTAGAAGAAGGAGAAAACCCTCCTAATTTCTTAAATTTTCATATTTATCACAATTTCTTAGTCTTTAGGGAGGATATCAGCTCCACTATTATATGCCTGAATAATTTCTTTGAAGAGGTATTACTGCATCTTTTCATCTTAAATTTGGCAGTAATAAGGATTTATTTCAATCCTAAAAAAATTTTTAGACCTCTCAATGGGAATGTTATATATGGCATATATGTATCAAAGGCAAAAGATGGACAAAAATGGATGAAGAAACTGTTTAATATCTTCCATTGTGAAAATCTCTATCAGTATATATATAGCAATTATCACTACCTAATACCTGGCTATGTAATTAAGCCAATTTAGCTGCCTATCTGGGAACATGGAGTCTATTCATACTGTACAAATACCAATTTTCCATAAAGAAATACCCTGTTTCCCCGATAGTAAGACACCCCCGATTGTAAGACGTATCAGGGGTTTCAGGGGGGTCGGCTAATATAAGCTGTACCCTGAAAGTAAGACATATGTCTTACTTTCGGGGAAACACGGGGGTATTGCCAGGGGGGAGCCCGATGACGTCGCTTCCAAGCTCCCCGCGCGCCCCTCGCCGCCACCGCCTCTTCCCCTGCTTGGCAAAGCGAAGGATGGCGCTGGTCCGAAGCGAGCCGAGCGGGCAGCGGCTTGCAGCGAAGGCGCTCGTCCCAGCAACCGAGTCCTGCCGAGGCTCGGCTGCAAGCGGCCAGCGAGGCCGACCAGCTCCAAGGCGAGCGGCCGGAGCTGCGCCCTCCTTCGCCCGCCTCCTTTCCGGCAGGCAGGTGGGGCTGCCCAACTGCGCAGAGCGGCTCCTCCCCTCCAGACACACGCTTCCCCGACACGCGTCTGCGGCTCCACGCGTGCACGCCGCTTGGAGCCCTGAGGTTGAACTTGGAAAAGAGCTCATGAGGCTCCTGTCCCGCGGCTGCCCTTCTGGACTCTGGGGAGATGCCTTCGGGAACGCGACCCTTTCAATTTTTTTCCAATGTAAGACATACCCCGAAAGTAAGACGTAGTGGGGCTTTTGGGGGTAAAAAGAAAGTAAGACACTGTCTTACTTTCGGGGAAACACGGTAGGATTTTTCCATGAAGGATAATGGCCAATAAAAACAGTCTTTTAGAAGATTGCAATATTACATATATTATTATATGTAATAATGCTGGTCTTGTTTTGCTTCCGTTTGTTTTTTCTTGCCAATTTTTTAAGTAAGTAATTTGAGGTGCATTTACATTACATGTGTGTCTCAAAATATATAAGCATTTTACTAAATTTTACTAAATACAGACTCTTGACCTCCTTATATTAAGCCAGGAATCCTAGAGGAGCTTTTATTAACAGTCATTTGGTGATGAATTTACCTTTTTAGGGGAGTTATTTAAAAACCTGTAAAAGGAGGTGTTCAGTCATGTGTAAGTTCCTGCTATTTGAACACAAAAACCACTTTGGATTTCCCAAATCTGTAAAAGCGGGAACTGAAGAAAATGACACAAATTATGTAAGGATCTTGAGGATAGAATCCCTGTGCAAAGTCCCGTGTCTCTAGCTGAATAAGTTGTGGCTTAGCTATCACAGTGTTCTGGTACAGTATTTTAACATAATTGATTAAAAAATATAGAGAGAGATTGCTTAAAATAGTGTATTTATACTGTCCTCAAATAGTATTTATTTATTTGTTTGTTTGACTTGTAAGATTACATACTGTATATCCACTTGGTTTCTTCCAGTCTGTATAGAGGTAGGCAATTGTTATTCAATTGTTATTGTTAGTGCTTAATTGCTTCCAGGCTCATTAAAATATTATTAAAAATGTATTGAAATCGCTAACAAAGTACTAGAGTGTGCAGAACTGACCAAAATGTCATTGGAACTGCAAGACAAGGGTGAAATGGAATTTTATAAAACCTGGGACAGATTATCTTAAGCAAAATAATTATCAAAAATTCTAACAATCACAGAACACATATTAACATAATATAAAGAATAACAATTGCCTACCTCTATACAAACTACAAGTGGATATACAGTATGTAATCTTACAAGGTTATCAATTTATAAACTGAACTGAATAAAACTGAGTTCTTTGGGATTGGGCGGCATAGAAGTCAAATAAACAAACAAACAAACAAACAAATACATACATATATACTATTTGAGGGCAGTATAACTACACTATTTTAATAGAAGTGAACAAGATAAGAAGCATATCAATGTAAATAAAAACTGTTGTGGTTGGCTCTGGGCCAGCTCCTGCTCCGAGGACTGTGGGGGTTGGTTTTGGAGAATCCTCACATTATCAGAGACCGGTTTTACTGCCAACAGCTTCGGACAGTGAAGATTCTGTGTCACGGGAAGATTCTGGGAGTGAAGCAGGATCGGATGATGAGGTAGTTACAGGCAGCCCATTAGCTAATTACCCCATTAGTGAATCATCATTAGATTCGGAGGAAGAGGAAATCATAGATGCTCACAGGCGCAGGCTTATGACAAGGAGGGAACAACTGCGTAAGTATTATAGAAAATAAGGGAGAACACCTGTGGCTGGGGCAATTAGGCTAATGGGGCTGATGATAAATTGCCAGCGTCATTGAGAGCATGCGTGGGAAATTATCCGTTTGGTGAGAGACAAGTGCTGTTTGCCTTTGAACTGCTTCAGGATTTACAAGGACTTTTTGGAACAATTCACAGTTATGTACAGCTTGAGGACTCTTGAAGGGGGATGGCTGTGACGTCTTCACAGCTGCCTTTATCTGCTCTGCTTTTCACAGCATTCCAGGCTTGTGGTTTGTGGGAGAGCACTTTGGCTGATTTAAAGTGTGTGTGTACAATATTTTTCTGTTGATAAACCGACTCTTTGTTTACAGTGTGTGTGTTTGAATTTACACTTTGGCCTTATTTGGGGTTCGTAATGTGAAGCCCTCATAACAAAAATTATATATTTACATAGAATAATTATAGTTATGGCACTGACAGACTGTAGAAGACAAGGGTCAACAGGACGGTTGACATTTATGTTGAATATTTTCTATATATCTAGTCATACATATATGTATATATATGCATGTATACACAATGTTACATGCACTTGTGTGTTTATATATGTTTGACTGTTTTATTTATATAAACCTTGAAGTGATAAGGGCATGAATGATTGTGAGAAGACACTCCTGGTCCAAATAGGGCCTAAACTGGTGCACCAGGCGAACCTGGGTGAATGTCCCCCTTGCCACAGCCGAGAAATGGTGTTCTAGGTTCAGCTGTGGATCAAGGAGGATGCCCAAGTTGTGGACCCTCTCTGAGGGGTTATAAGCTCCTGCCCCAAGTACGGACAGACAGGTGGGAATATCCTTGGGAGACAGAACCCACAGCCACTCTGTCTTGTCAGGGTTGAGTCTGAGCTTGTTAATACCCATCCAAACCCTAACAGCCTCCAGACACCAGAACATCACTTCCACTGCTTTGCTGACTTGACACAGGTGGGAGATGTATAGCTAGGTATCATCAGCATACTGATGGTAACTCACCCTGTGTCATCAAATGATCTCAGCCAGCAATTTTTTGTAGGTATTAAACAGCAGGGGAAGAGGACTGACCCCTGAGGAACCCCACAGTGGAGGGACCTAGGATTCGACCTCTGACCCCCTGCTAACATTGACTGCGGCCAATTGGAGAGGTAGGAGGAGAACCACAGTAGGACAGTGCCTCCCACTCCCAACCCCTCCAGTTGGCGCAGAAGGATACCATGGTTGATGGTATCGAAAGCTGCTGAGAGGTCAAGAAGCACCAGGATAGAGGAGTGACCCCTATCCTGGGCCCACCAGAGATCATCCGTCAGCATGACCAAAGCACTTTCTATGCTGTAGCTGGGCCTGAAACTGGACTGTTGTGGGCCCAAATAATAAATGCTTTTCCAAAGAGGAAAAAATATTATTAAAAGGTTGTATCACCTGTTTAAGGCCCTTAGTTAATATATTGGATTTATAGCCAGTTTACAACTATTTTCTTATTTTTCTTTGGGGGGGGGGGAAGAAATAATTATTTACTGGTTTAATGCAATAGCCAAGGGATCAAAAAGTGATATAACCTTGTTTGTTTCTCTTTTCCTTTTTAAAATGGCAAATGTAGATGAGAGCACGTATTAATAGGCTAATTTATCCAGCTCTAATGTGACCATTCTATTTTATTACTTTGGCAGTATTATGCTTAGGCATTTATTACATGACCCAGGCCTTGTAACAGTTACAGTTGGGGCATTCCCTGCTAGTTTACAATGCAGCCAATCTACTTCAGAATGTTAATTGTTTAATAAATATAACCAAATGTCTTTGGTGCTTGACTAAACCTAATTACATTATCATAGTGCAGTAATGTAGATGGTTGCAATAATTGCTTAATAGACAAGTTGGTTGGGGGGAAAAGTCATTAGAAATGCTAGGCTGGTGTATTACTTTAACATAGTTACACGAGATAAAAGACATTATACAACTATCTGCTATGCGAATTATGTTGTTCTACTTCAGCAGAAAGGTCCCTATTAGTGTTATACTGTACATACATTTTAAGGAATAATGGATTATATGGTAGATAAGTGATTGCAAAATCGAATCAGAAATATCATGCATAGCAAGAATTGTATATATTTGAGTAAAATCTCATTCTAAGAATTTTGTTGCCTATCAACATGTTTGGGCTACCTTAAAGGGACCTTGTCAAGCTTTTGAGAATGGCATTGGGTGAAACATAGAAACATAGAAGACTGACGGCAGAAAAAGACCTCATGGTCCATCTAGTCTGCCCTTATACTATTTCCTGTGTTTTATCTTAGGATGGATATATGTTTATCCCAGGCATGTTTAAATTCAGTTACTGTGGATTTACCAACCACGTCTGCTGGAAGTTTGTTCCAAGGATCTACTACTCTTTCAGTGAAATAATATTTCCTCACGTTGCTTTTGATCTTTCTCCCAACTAACTTCAGATTGTGTCCCCTTGTTCTTGTGTTCACTTTCCTATTAAAAACACTTCCCTCCTGAACTTTATTTAACCCTTTAACATATTTAAATGTTTTGATCATGTCCCCCCTTTCCCTTCTGTCCTCCAGACTATACAGACTGAGTTCATGAAGTCTTTCCTGATACGTTTGATGCTTAAGACCTTCCACCATTCTTGTAGCCTGTCTTTGGACCCGTTCAATTTTGTCAATATCTTTTTGTAGGTGAGGTCTCCAGAACTGAACACAGTATTCCAAATGTGGTCTCATTAGCACTCTATATAGCGGGATCATAATCTCCCTCTTCCTGCTTGTTATACCTCTAGCTATGCAGCCAAGCATCCTACTTGCTTTTCCTACTGCCCGACCACATTGCTCACCCATTTTGAGACTGTCAGAAATCACTACCCCTAAATCCTTCTCTTCTGAAGTTTTTGCTAACACAGAACTGCCAATGCAATACTCAGATTGAGGATTCCTTTTCCCCAAGTGCATTATTTTACATTTGGAAACATTAAACTGCAGTTTCCAACAACCCTCCTGTGGTTGCAGAGTACTATGAGTTTAGCACCATCTTTGGCAATTAACGGGGAAAAGAATATGTAATATCACAGCTTTTCACTAGTAAGCCAAACATGGCTTTCAGCCTCTGTATAGTGACTCTTATTATTTCACTATATAATAATTATATAGTGTATAATACATTATATCACTTCTCTCTTCAGGGAATCTGAGCTTAACATCTAACTTATATTTATTTTTCTATATTGATGATATTACAATAATATGTCTCATCCTGGTGAAATTCTTGGTAGGCAAATGTACCATTCATGGTTTACCATCCAAAACTGATCTTATTCAGCTTTCTCAACTTTAAAAAAGTTTACGTATGTACTAAAAACACATCCTGGGCTTTATTCAATTTGGAAGTTGCAAAATATAGTCACAATAAGATATATGTGAAGTATTTTGCTATGACCAATTCAGTAGCCTATAAAGTCTGCGGAAAATGATTATTACTAAAAATTGAATTTATTTTAGATTTTTGTATTTATGTTCTGTTTCAATGACTGAACTCTTAGCACAATGATAGCTAACCTTTTTCGGACCAAGTGCCCAAAGCACACACCCTCATGCGAATGTGCATGTGTGCACCCGAACCCCCAAAATGCAATGTGTATATGGCCTCCTGCAATATGCATATGGGCCCATGCACATGTCCCACATGTGACCTACCCACCACACATGCATGTGCAGCCCTGGGCATGCTGGCAGAGACCTGAATACCAGCTGGCCGGCGGGAGGTGCGTGCACTTGCATGGCAGAGCTGAACTGGGGCAACGACTCAAATGCCCACAGAGGGTACCTGTGGTATGTGTGCCATATATTTGCCATCATGGACTTAGCATAAAACAGTAAAATATATAAGCAAATAGAGAGAGTAGGCTAGAATCTTTCTCCATAGCTTTTTATACTTATGGAATCAATTGTATGATCTTCTGACTTAAATATCAGAGTATGAAAACTTATGCCACACAATGAGATATCTGCATAGTCTGAAGTGTGTCTCTTCATTCCTCTGTATGCAAGAATAGGAGTAATGTGTCAGGTATTCCATCTCCATTGTTCTTTGATTCAATGACAAATCTGTTCAGCTAACATTAGAGTATGTTATGTAGTTAACATACAAATGGTAATGCCAACCCCTCAAACAGAAGATTATGCCACTATTTGTTTACAACTGGGATTAATACTGCATAATTTCTTTATTTATTTATGATAATGCACAAGCATTATTATTAGTAATCACTAACAGCTTTATCTCCATAAAACGTTCTAGTAATGTTTTAAAGCCCTGTAAGTTAATGCTATGACTCCACCATATGCTCCGTTTAGAAACATTTTTCCTTTATCTGTCTCTGATCTCCCATCATTCCATTTATACCTTATACCCTTTTGTTGTACAATAATGAGATCAGGAAATTATGAGAAAGGTGGAAAGTTCCTTATGTACGTTCTCTATGCCATTTTTCCTTTCATATAGTCATTCCATGTGTTTCTTTTTCCTCTTAATCTAAGCAAATAAACAAAAACAAATAGACCTTATGTCAGGCTGAAGCCATCGTTTGATTTGGAGACTTGGGCCTGCCACATATTATGTATTAAAACTGTATTCATGCTGTGGGAGTTTAGGAGGGGTTGCTGCATGAGGGAAGTAGAAATGTAGCCATTACAAATTACTGTATTTATAGATTCTCAAGGTCACCCTTTGTTTGACACCTGTCCGGAAGTGGATGGGAGTAACAGACACTTTGGCCTGAAGGAGACTGGTCAAAGTGATGAATTTGGGAGTATGGGAACAAGGGAATGGACTTTAAACTGGGTGGAAAAACCCTGGTAGTCTTAGATTTGGGTTTCTCACAGATGTGACAACATAAATTGGAACTTTGATTTAATTTCAGCTGCTATTTGGAACCCTGACAGTATAGGAAAAATACTGTAGTCCCTTCATAATTCAGTTGTCCTTTCTGCTTGAATCAAAACAATACAGGTAATCCTCAACTTACAGCAGTTTGTTTAGTTAACAAAGTTACAATGGTACTGAAAAGAAAGTAACTTATGACCATTATTCACACTTACTACTATTCACACTTACTACTATCCCCATGGTCATGTGTTAAAAAATTCAGATGCTTGGCAGTTGACACATATTTATGATGGTTGCAATGTCCTGGAGTCATGTGATCACCTTTTGCAACCTTTTGGCAAGCAAAGCCAAAGAGGATTCTAGATTCACTATATCACTAACTCAACAACTGCGGTGATTTTACTTAACAACTGTGGCAAGAAAGGTGGTGAAATGGGACAAAACCTAGTTAACAAGTATCTCACATAGCAACAGAAAAGTTTGGGGCTCGGTTGTGGTTAAGTCACGGACTACCTATATAGAATATTCTGATTAAACTATGATGATGTCTGTCCATCATTTTCGAAGAGGACCTTGACATCTTGGGAGGGATATCAAGACTTTCACATGAATTGGATTAAAGTGAGGAAGAGGTGCGCATAATCAGCCTCAATCTCTCTTCACAGATTCTATCTTGCTCCAATAGCAGGACAGAGTCAAGACAGTTTAATTTAATTTAATTTATTTGATTTATATACCGTCCAATCCCATGGGACTCAGGGCAGCTTACAACAATAAAATAATACAATAAAAATCAAATATAAAACAATAAAACCTTGATTAAACTAATCAATAACACCCCCAAACTAATTATACAGTCATACACACATACATACCAAGCAAATCACAGTTGGAGGTGGTCTGGCCGCAGTGGTTGACCAGGGCATCTTTCGTGTCTTGCCATGCTCTTAGCATACCACATCGTTTGCACAGACTGCCTTCAAGACTGTTGTCCTAATCTAGTAGATTCTCCGTACTGAAGGAGCGGGTCCAGCAGTCACATGGGTTGCTCATGTCCAATCCGGTGGAACTGAGCCTAGTATTAAAAAAGCTTGCCGGATCCGCCCCTTCCCCAGAATTCGCTCAGTTCGCATATCCTGCGGTTGTATTGTGATAGCTCGTTCAACATTCTAACACCTTCCCTTCGATCTTTTTCTTCAAAAGTAGTAAGATTTGTTTTATCATTATTATTTACTTGCACTAATAGCGCCAGCCGTTTGCGGCTCGGCTTTTTTACTTTGGAGAAGTTGCGGTTTCGTTTTCCCCCGGCGGTTTTGCCGGTTACGATCCCAGCGGCCGCTTGTGGATTCTTCTAATCCTTTGGCCTGGAGGTCCTGGTGCAAGTATTAATCTATTGATTTATTGATTATTTATTGTATACAAATATTTAAGGGCTTAATAAATACCTCCTGCGGAGTGAGACGCCTTCTAGTCTCCTGGACTTAGTCGATCGCTTCCCCTTTAAGAAATCTTACGGAGCGATTTTTTCGGCGCGAAGGCCTTCGCGCCCTTTTTAAATCTAGGCCTCTCGTGTTGGCCTCCTGCCAGCCGCGTAGGCCTCAGTCCACCGCGTGGATCCCGGAGCGGGCCTTGGGGGTCCCAGGCTAAATTCTCCACCGGCTAAGCCTCCAACCAGAGTGCCTTGGTTTACTTAATTATAAAGTTTAGGGAGGCTGGCCCCGCTGGATTTGGGGGCACGAACTCTGGGTTTGCCCAGATTGTCCTCAAGTTTCAGCAGCTTCGAGGCCTCGAAGCAGGATCCATTCCTCTTGGGAAGTCCTTGAAATTCTTCTCCTTATTATTCAGTTATTGGCTCAGCCTTGTCTTCTGTTAATTGTCAGACTATGGCTACCTTTCCCAAGAGAGGCACAACTAAAGGTCCCAGAGAGGCCAGGCCTACAGGCGATGAGATTACTAGTATCCCCCAGGCCTCTTCCTCCTCTTCTCCAGGGGCCCGCCCCTCGACCAAGGTCACCAGGGCCGAGAAGAGAAGGGACCTAGCCCTACAAAAAATTCATGACAAATCAGCAAAACGTTTGAAAGTGCAGGCCCAAGTAATCAGTAGTCAAGACCCCCCAGAGGCTTCTAGTCTACCTCCTTCTGGGGTCCCTGTGTTATCTCTGGATGAGCCAAACCTAGACAGACCCCAACCTAACCTATGGGGCATAGGTCCAGAGGAACCAGATATTATGGAAGATTCCCCCCAGCCAGGATCCTCCCAGGCCTTTAGGGATTCTTCTGCCATTTCTGCTGATATTTCCAGTTTACCTCCTGAGTTCCAATCTATTTTTGCTGTGTTGTCCAAAGCCATTGATGCCAAACTCTCCACCATCAATGAGCTTCCCTTACCTCCTCCTCCTTCTCGTCCCTCCCGCCCCTTGGGTTCTTCCCCAGCGGTCAGGGCTCCTATTCAGGATGATTCAGATTCCTCCCAGGACGAATATGAGGATATGGAGGATGATGAGGATCCTTTTCAAGGCTTATCAGATGATGAGGAATCCCAAATAAAGGTTCCTTCTCCAATTACTATTTTTCCTTCTCAATTATTCAAATCTCTCCTCCTCAAAGCTAGAATTTCTACGGGATTAGCGGCCCAGGAGAAACAAGCCTCCACTTCCACTGATCCCCCGGAGGAGAATTTACCCTACTTCACAGAGGAACAGGAGGATAACGAGGTAATTCCTATGCCTAAATTGTTTAAAGATGCTTTACTCAAACAGTGGGAATTTCCAGCCTCTGGCCTTAATCCCTCCACCAAGGACAGAAAGTTGTACAAACTTTCCTCTTCCTATGAAGAGCTTCTATCCTTTCCCAAACCGGATGAACCTGTCAAGATCCTTCACTCGGCAGCGGCTGTGCCAGGCGAGGCGGAGGAAGTCCTCCGCCCAGAGGACAAGCGCATTGAGCAAATGCTCAAAAGAGGATTCACCGCTGATTCCTGGGCCATTAAAAGTTCTGCAGCGGCTTCCTTTTTCTCCAGAGCCATGCTGCTGTGGCTTCGCCAACTTCAACAGCATATTCCTCCCGATGACTTGAGAGGTCAACAAGACTTCAACAAGGTCTTTGCAGCTGCCCAGTACGTGGCTGATGCCACCTTGCAATCTACTAGATTTTCTGCTAAGTCTATTGCAGCTTCTACAACGGCAAGAAGACTCCTATGGATTCGCCCTTGGCAAGCGGGAGTTCGCCAGAAGTGGCAGTTATCCCAGGGTCCCTTAAAGCGCGACCTTCTCTTCGGTGATCTTCTGGATCCACTCCTCACGGAAACCACGGATAAGAAGAAAGTTTTGGGTCCAACCACAAAAAAGGCTACCAAAACGCAGTCCTTTCGTCGCCCAGGGCGCCAGCAAGATCAAGCGGCTTCCTATCAGAGATCTCCAGGTCAGTATTCCCCCCGCTTTCGTTCCCAAGGTAGGAACTCCAGGGGCAGAGGTTTTCGCTTCCAAAGGGGAGCGTCCTCTAACAGGGCTTCAAAAAAACCTAGATGGTAATTTTTCCTCAATTCCCATAGGGGGTCGCCTAGCCCATTTCGCCTCTAATTGGCGTCTCACCTCCAAGGACCCTTGGGTCATTGACACTGTTCAAACAGGCCTTCTTTTAGAATTTATTTCTCCTCCCCCTAAACGTTTTATTTCCTGCCCTTCTCCCAGGTCCTCCTCAGATTGTAACCGTATGGAGGAGGCCATTTCTCATCTATTGTCCATCAGAGCCATTCAACCGGTCCCTTCCGGTCAGAAGGGCCTAGGTTTTTACTCCATCCTATTTATGGTTCCAAAGTCCTCCGGAGGTTGGAGAGCTATATTGGATTTAAAGAAACTAAACCTATTCATCAAATATAGGAAGTTTAAGATGCACTCCTTATCTTCTATTTTGGCCGCCATTCACACGGGAGATTTCATGGTCTCCTTAGACCTCACTGAGGCCTACCTTCACATTCCTATAGCCAAATGCCACAGAAAATTTTTACGTTTTTCCTTTCAAGGCAGGCATTTCCAGTATAGGGCGATGCCATTTGGCCTTTCCTCGGCCCCTCGGGTCTTTACAAAGCTCTTGGGGTCCCTGGCGGCCTATATCCGGGCGTTTCCCATCCACATTTTATGTTATCTTGATGATATTTTGGTCCATGGGAACTCCCTAGAGAAAGTGAAAACTGACCTTTCTGTCACCATGTCAGTCCTTCAGGACCATGGATTTTCCATCAACTTTGATAAAAGTCACCTCCAACCTTCCACATCCATTTCTCACCTGGGATCCATTATTGATTCAGAATCCTCCCAGGTTTTTCTCTCTCCCGAGAGAAAACTCAGTATAGTGGAGTTAATTTCTATCATCTTATCTAATTCTTCAGTATCCATAGTAACTCTCTCTTCCCTTTTGGGGAAGATGGTGTCATGCATAGGCATCATTCCCTGGGCTCGCCTTCATGCTAGGGAACTCCAGTGGCTCCTGTTACCTTTTCAGAGATCGGGGCACAGCAACTCAAATCGGCGCATTGTCATCCCACTAAGTGTTCGCAGATCCTTCAAGTGGTGGAAGTCTCCGGCCATGGACAGAGGATCCCCGTTCAGGTGCCCGGATCAATTTGTCATCACCACAGATGCCAGTCTATCGGGATGGGGCGCCCACGCCCAGGGGATGATAGCCCAGGGCACGTGGTCCCCAGAGGAAGCTTCCAGGCCAATCAATTGGCTAGAGTTAAGAGCCGTTTCCCTGGCTCTGAAGCATTTCTCTCCTCGCATTCCCAACCGGCACGTTCTCATTCTCACCGACAACATTGCCACAAAAAGCCATATCTGCAGACAGGGGGGCACGAGATCCAAGGCTCTCATGAGGGAGGCCCTCAAGTTGGGCCTCTGGGCGGAAAAACATCTCCAGTCGCTCCTAGCCGATCACATCTCGGGGAGCCTCAACGTCCAGGCGGATTGGCTATCCCGAGCAACGATAGACCCAGGAGAGTGGAACCTCCACCAAGACCTGTTCCATCAAATCAGCCTCAGATTCGGCCTCCCAATCCTGGATCTCTTCGCGACCAATGCGAACGCCCAACTCCCTCGCTTCTTTTCCAGATTTCCATCCCCAGGAGCGGAAGCAATCAATGCACTCCGGAGTCCATGGCCTCCAGGCCTACTCTACGCATTTCCTCCAATTCCAATCCTCCCGGACGTGATTCACAAGGTCCTCACCGAGAGGGCCCGAGTAATCTTAATCGCCCCTCATTGGCCCCGCCGGCCCTGGTTCGCGGATCTCCAGCAGCTGTCCGTCCAGGACCCTTGGCGACTCCCCGTTTCGGGGGATATGCTGCGGCAGGGGGCCTCTTTCCATCCAGACCCGGAGTGGTTCCACCTCACCGCCTGGCTGTTATCAGGAGAGACTTAGAACTACGTGGTCATGACCCCGACTCAGTGGAGGTCATTTTAAAGGCCAGAAGGGGTTCGACCAATCGAATATACGACCACACGTGGTCCAAGTTTCACCAGTGGTGTCTACAGGAAGGTCTTTCCCCTCTGTGCATCCCCATACACAGAATTATTTCCTTCCTTATGCAAGGCTTCCATAAAGGACTTTCCACCAGTACCCTCCGGCGTCATCTGGCGGCCATTTCATCTGTCCTAGGGGGCCCCCGCAGACAGCCTCTCCGAGCCTTCCCTGAAGTTCAGGAATTCCTCAAGGGCATAGCCAACCTCAGACCTTCCAAGGTCCACAGGTATCCATCCTGGGATTTGCCACGGGTTCTCCATTCCCTCACGCAGGCACCATACGAACCCCTAAAATCGGCGTCCCTCAGGTACTTATCCTTTAAGGTAGCATTCCTGGTGGCTATTACTTCTGCCCGACGCATTTCGGAGCTGGCTGCCCTCTCAATCAGACAGGACCTTTGTCAATTCCATCAGGACAAGGTAGTCTTGCGACTGGACCCCACCTTCTTACCCAAGGTTAGTTCCATGTTCCACAGATCTCAGGATATTGTCCTACCTTCCTTCTGCCTCCAACGAGACCATCCCTTGGCGATTAGATGGCACACCCTGGATCTCACCAGAGCGCTGAGAATCTATATCCAACGCACAGGACCCTTTCGGAGGTCAGAAGCACTTTTTATAGCCTATCATCCCAGAGTCATGGGGGCCAAAGTGTCTTCAACAGTAATAGGCCGTTGGATCAGAGGGACTATATCTAAGGCCTATGAGTCGGCCTCCCTCTCAGTTCCAAGGAACATCACAGCGCATTCCACCAGGAGCGCAGCCACCTCGGCCGCTTGGGCGACTCAAGCCCCGTTGGAGGAGGTCTGCAAAGCAGCCACTTGGGCCTCGCCAAATTCCTTCATCAGGCACTACAAGATTGATTCTTACGCTTCAGCGGACGCTGCCTTCGGCAGAAGGGTACTCCAATCCGTTATCTCACACGATAGCAATCTAATCCCACCCTAGGGACCATCTATTGGGTATGTCCCATGTGACTGCTGGACCCGCTCCTTCAGTACGGAGAATAGGCGTTGATTGCTTACCTGAACGCCTCTTCTCGTACGGTGAGCGGGTACAGCAGTCACTTCCCGCCCTTGTATGTGTCTTCTTTACCTTTCTATATCCTTCTTTCTCTAACAATGAGAGTTGAACACTGCAGAGCTTCACAACTGAGCCTAGTCTATGGATTCGCGAATTCTGGGGAAGGGGCGGATCCGGCAAGCTTTTTTAATACTAGGCTCAGTTCCACCGGATTGGACATGAGCAACCCATGTGACTGCTGTACCCGCTCACCGTACGAGAAGAGGCGTTCAGGTAAGCAATCAACGCCTATTTCATCCGCTCAGTCTGCCGGAATCTGTCCGTAATCTGTCTTCACATGCTCAGGATAGACAAGTCCCTATCTCACCAAAGGTCAATAACCCAACAGCAACTCTCAATCTTGTTTGGTCAGCCTGTCGGAGCTGTTGCCCAGCATATGGCTGCTGTGCATGCTACAGCTACTGGGAGCCACAGGTGAGAATTGAGTGACAGGTGGGGACTAAAGGTGAGCAAGCTGCCCAAAAAGCTGCCCTAAAAAAAAAAGCTGCCCTGTTCTTTTTGCCGACGATGTAAAACTTTTCAACACCACTGACAACACACTCACTCTCCAAAAAGACCTGGACTTTGTCTCAGACTGGTCTAACACCTGGCAACTTCAAATATCAACCAACAAATGCTCTACCCTCCACATCAGCAAAAAGAATCCAAACCTCATATACGAACTGAATAAACAATCTCTCACTACCAACCCACACTCAGTAAAAGACCTTGGAATACTAATATTGAATGACCTAAGTGCTAAAGCCCACTGCAACAATATCGCCAAAAAGGCTTCTAGAGTTGTTAACCTGATCCTACGCAGCTTCTGCTCCGGCAATCTCACACCAGTGTTCCCTCTAATTTTTTTTCGGTGTGGGCGGAAAAGTATAGTGTCTGAGCAGCAGTCACTTCAGGACTGGGCGGTGTGTATATATATATATATATATATATATATATATATATATATATATATATATATATATATATATAATGTTTTTAGCTGAAATTATATATATATATATATATATATATATATATATATATATATATATATATATATATATATATCCCTTCTATTTTATTGAAATTAATAATAAAACAAAACCAAAATCTATTACTATTAAAATTAAAACAACCAGCAAAAACAAAAACAAAACTATTAATAAATCTATGCTTTAATATCCACTTAAATAGTTGAGCTAGTTTCAAACTAGATTTTGATTTTCTTTCTCTATTTCTTGCTCCCATTCTTTTCTATCTGTTTCTGTCTCTTTTCCTCTCTTCCCCCTCCCTCTCTTTCCCCCTTCTCTTCTTTCTCTCTCCCTCCCCCCTTCATCCCTCTCACTCTTTCCCTCTTTCTCATCCTCATTTCCTATTTCTTCCTCCCTCCCTTTCCTTCTTTCTCTCTTCCTTCTTCTCTTTTTTCTCCCTGTCTTACTCTCTTCTTTTTTTTCCTGCCCTGCAACACCACTCACTCGCACAAATATGTTTTTGGGGCCAGAAGCACGGGGGCTTCCTGGGAAACTTTCCTTTTTCCCTGGGACCCGGAGAAGGCGGCCGTCGGATTTGGGGTTAAAAGGCTCGGAGGCAAGAGCCCCGCCATCACCCCGAGCAATTCGCATAATGAAGTAGACTGCTGAGGCACCGGGCAGTAGCCATGGGAAGGTTGGGGGAACTGTGACAGGGCGGTGGCCGGGCTTGGGCGGCGGAGGAACTGCGGTAGGCTGGCGGGTGGGCCTGGGTGGTGTGTGGGCTGCGGCAAGCCTTGGAAGCCGCGGCAAGCCGTGGAAGCCGCATTAGGCTGGCGGCCGGGTCTGGGCAGCGGCGGGCATGCCGCAGCAAGCCGGGGAAGCCGCGGCGGCGCGGGAAGACGCAGAAGGCTGGGGCCGGGTCTGGGCGGCGGCGGGCGGGCCGCGGCGGCAGAGGAACCGCGGCAGGGTGGCGGGTGGGCCTGGGTGGTGGGTGGGCTGCGGCAAGCCGGGGAAACCGCGGTAGGCTGGCGGCCGGGTCTAGGCAGCGGCGGGCATGCCGCAGCAAGCCGGGGAAGCCGCGGAAGGCTGGTGGCCAGGTCTGGGTGGCGGCGGGCGGGCCGTGGCAAGCCGGGGAAGCCACAGCAGTGCAGGAAGCCGTGGGAGGCTGGCGGCTGGGTCTGAGTGGCGGGGAAGCTACGATAGGTGGGTGAACCATGCTTGGCTGGCAGGTGGGCCTGGGTGGCGGGCGGGCCGCGGCAAGCCGGCAGCCGGGTCTGGGCAGCGGGGAAGGCACGAAAGGCTGGCGGCCGGGTCTGTGCCACGGCAGGCGGGCCGCGGCAAGCCGGCAGCCGGGTCTGGGCGACGGGGGAACCGCGATAGGCCGGCAGCCTGGCCCAGGGCCCCCGGTCATCACCCCCCCACCCTCGTTCCCACCCCCACCCCACGGATGCTTAGAAGGCTCGGCAGCAGACCGCGCCGCCAGACCCAGGGCCCCCCAACGGTTTTCTTACCTTACCGGGCCAGCAGCTAAACAACCATTTGGCTGCTGAGGGGGGGTGTACGCGGAGGAGAACGTCTGGGATTTAAGGGGCGGGGAAGAAAGCGGGCCTATGATTGGCCCCTTTCTTTCCCGCCTTTACTTGAAGGAACTGTTGCTGCAAACTCTTGTTTACAGAGCAGCGGCAGTTTCTTTAATTTCCAATTCTGGCGCAGCGGTCGGTCCTGCGCGCTGGAATTTGAAATTCCCGGGCTGGGGGTTAAAATCCTCTGCGCTATAGCGCGCTGCGCAGCTTAGAGCGAACTATGTCTCACACTACTCACAAGAGCCTACAAAACTTTTGCCAGTCCCATCCTAGACTGCTGCTCATCCGTCTGGAACCCATACCTCATCTCAGACATTAACACCCTTGAAAACATCCAAAGATATTTCACCAGAAGAGCCCTTCACTCCTCCACTCGAAACAGAATATCCTACGAAAATAGACTAACAATCCTTGGCCTAGAAAGCCTAGAACTACGGCGCCTAAAACACGATTTGAGTATTGCCCACAAGATCATATGCTGCAACATCCTACCGGTCAATGACTACTTCAGCTTCAACCGCAACAACACAAGAGCACGCAACAGATTCAAATTTAATACGAACCGCTCCAAACTTGACTGTAAAAAATATGACTTTAGCAATCGAGTTGTCAAAGCATGGAACGGACTCAATAGTGTCAACCCCTAACCCCCAACACTTCTCCTTTAGACTATCCACGATTGACCTCTCCAGGTTCCTAAGAGGCCAGTAAGGGGTTACATAAGTGCACTAGTGTGCCTTTCGTCCCCTGTCCAATTGTCTTTCCTTTATCTCATATATCATATACTGTATATTTTCTTCCTTTCATATATCTTTTCCTCTAAGTTCACTTTTACCCTTATATATATTACTTCATGTCTATCTTCTTCCTATATATTTGTGTATTGGACAAATGAATAATTAAATAAATAAATAAATAAAATGGGCTTCTGTAAAAGGACACGACATGATCCTACACCAGAAGTGCTACCCCTCCCTGAATACACCCTGATTAAATCATAGATTTGCATTAAATTGCTGATATTGTAACTTCCTTTTCTAATGTTCTTCAAAATAGAACTTGCTTTTTTTCATAACAGCTCTATTGCCGGAGCTGGACCATTGCCAAGATCCTTTATGCAATTTGATACCATTTCCTCACCTCTTCCCTTATTGTGCATGCACTTCACATTAAATTATTGTTGAATGGATTGAGCATGACAGCAAAGTGACTTGTTATCTAAATCATGCTAAGTCTAATAGAAAGCTGTTACCACATTCTGTCATTAAAGGTTAACATTCTTCATTAGTGGGGAAATGAAAATATAAAGGCAACTAGTAGAGAATTCACATCACATCAGAAATAAATATATTCTAAATGTTTCAGATTTCCTGGTCTTCAGGTACAGGCTTCTTTGAAAACTGATTTTTTAAGAAATCATAATTGCAGCCTATATCTAGCCATAACCTTATGTAGAGCGTAAAAAGTATAAGAATAGGGCAAAGTGACCTTATGTCTTACTTCAGAGAGGATAGTCCCTCTAATTCTAATTTCACAAAAAAAGTATACAAAAAGTTATAACAACAACAACAGAGTTGGAAGGGACCTTGGAGGTCTTCTAGTCCAACTCCTTGCTTAGGCAGGAAACCCTACACTGCTTCAGACAAATAGTTAGCCAAGATCTTCTTTAAAACTTCCAGTGTTGGAACATTCACAACATCTGGAGGAAAGCTGTTCCACTGATTAACTTTTCTGCCAGGAAATTTTTCCTTAGTTCTAAGTTATTTCTCTCCTTGTTTAGTTTCCACCCATTGCTTCTTGTTCTACCTTCAGGTGCTTTGGAGAATAGTTTGACTCCTTCTTTGGAACACTGCTATCATTTCTCCCCTAGTTCTTATTTTCATTAAACTAGACATACCCAGTTCCTGCAACCATTCTTCCTATGTTTTAGTCTCTAGTCCTCTAATTATACTCGTTGCTCTTCTCTGCACTCTTTCTAGTTGTGCAGTTTGAAGTTGCTTATCATAGACATCAAGGCTGAAGATCAAAGAGGCAGATTGAAGTACTGATTGAAATTTTCACCATCTTTAAAAGATGTATTTCCACTTAAATTACAACAGATTTTTTTAAACATTTGTATTTATACTTTTAAGTGCATTCAAGTGCATGTGCCTTTTGGTACAAATCACTGTGCTGATTTATTTGAGAATGAATTTTCTTTTGGATTATGCATTAAGTGGTCACCTGAATGTAGGAACATTCAGGGGTGAAATGCTCCGGGTTCACTCATGCCTGTCAGTCATCGTAGAGCCAGTCATGAAGGGAACACGAGGCTCCACCCACCTGCCCAGACCCCGCAATATGGTTCTTTTACCTTCTGCGCATGTGAAAAACATTCTGTGAATTTGCAGAAGGTAAAATAACCCAAATGGCTGTGTCCAGGTGGGTGGGTGGAACCGCACATTCGCGACCAGCTCTCCGATGACCGACAGGCACGAGAGAACCAGGAGCATCTCACCTCTGGGAACATGTAAAAAAAAAGTCACTGCCTTTTTAAAAAAAATATTTTTTATTGAACATTTTTCACCTTTAAAAAAACAACAACATTATCCAAAAACAAAAACAAGCAAAAACAAAACAGACATAACAATGTAGAGTGGTTTTAGCATATCAGCATATACTATATTCTGCATTTATAATTCACTCTTGTTGGAGCAAATGTTGGAGATGTGGTCACAAGTCAGGAACATTTTACCAGATGTGGTGGACATGCCCCAATACAAGAAAATATTTTTGCAGAATCAAGAAATGACTGGAAGAAACTATGGAACAAAAGAACAAAAATCAGAATTGTTTTTACTAGGAATATTAGATATGAAAATGGATAAAGGTTTTCAATATATAACACTGCATATATTCACAGCTGCTAGAATTGCCTTCGCACAAAATTGGAAACAGGCTAATATACCTTCAGATGAAATACAGTAGTACCTCTAGATACGAGTTTAATTCGTTCCAGAAGGGAGCTTGTATGTCGAACAACTCGTATCTGGAACAAATGGCTTTAGACTTTGTTTTTCCCCTCCGAGATAACCAGAAGCATGGATTCTTGCGCCACCTAGTGGACGCTCGGCCCGTATCCTGAATTTGAGCTTGGGTCTCGAAAAGAAATTTCTCTCCCCTCGTGGCTCGTATCTTGGAATACTCACATGTGGAGCAGCTCGTATCTAGAGGTACTACTGTAGTAATTAGAAACATACTCAAATGTGCAGAAATGAACAAAATGACTGTGGAGTTAAAAAAAAGAGAAGAATCAGATTATTATAAAGTTTGGAATAGAATGTGGTTAGAGAACAGAAGCCAAAACAAGAATTAGGAGTTTTAAATTAGTATTGATTAAATATTAACTAAAATTACCAATTATTATTAAATAACTAGTATTGTTACAATTTTTATTGTATCATAGTTGTTATAACCAATAGGAAAGCAATGTAGAAGAAAGTCACTGACATTAATTAGGCTGGGAGTGAAATAAAGTTGGCAAGCATATACTGAAGACATTTAACTGTAGTAGGAATTATGACCTTACATTGCATTGTTTTTGAAGATGAACTGTCATATAAAGTGTGAAATTAACATCTTTGAGAATGATATCAGATTGTTTTCCAAGGCTAAAAAGACCACAATAGTCACAGGAAAGAAAAACTTAACAAGGACACCCAGAGGGAAGGGGTGAAAAATGGCAAAGTGATGGATAAGAGCGTTGCAGTGTGAACCCTGATCTTTGCAATATCACTTCCCATAACAATGGGATTTGTATTGCTGTGCTTGATTCACCATCGTCTCAGTGTTGATTCACCCCCCAGCCCAAAAGATGAAGATTAAGCTAAAGTGGGCATACTCCAAAGTAATTACAGATGAGATCTAATAAAGGCATATCAAAATGAAGGGTTATACTGTATATACCCTTTACAAATAGAATTATAGAATGACAAATATTTGCAGAGGAAAATCTTTTTTGGAAACCTCAGTAGAAATGAGATATGGGATGTCAATTTTTTTTAAAAAAGCCCATTGAACTATTTAAAACTGCTGGAGGGAATACAGTTCAAGTGCTCATAGCTTTATGTCAGCTAATTTAGAAGTGTGGTTTAGATATTTGGAAAGAATGGTGTATCCTTTCAATAAAAAAGGAGGGTACAAGAAAAAGGCCAATTATCAAAGCATTACACTTACTCTTCATCCAAGCAGAGTTTATTTAGACTCTCAGAAAGGCAAAGTCATACATGAAGATGACAAATATCAAATTAAGAAGCAAATTTCAGAAAATGTGAGTAGCATGAAATCATGTAGGTAAGAGCTGTTGATAAATAAAAAACATTGGATAGCTTTTTATTCTTATTTTCAAGCACAGATAAAGATGGACAGTGAGCTGAGAAAATGAATGTATAAATTAAAACGAAACATTGACAAACTGAGGCAAGATCATAAAGGATAAGGACATGATAATAGCAACAAAACTAAGCTAAGGTTTTGAAGGATAAGGACAATGTAATAACACCATTAATATGATTATTTCATTATTTTAAAATGTGTTTACCACCCAATAACCAATTAATTGGACAGTTCCCAATTAAAAACATTAAAAGGGATAAGACAATATAATAAAATAATAAAAAAGAATGAGAAATAAATGGTCACACATCAGAAAGCTGCAAAAAACCACAAACCCTAAACCCCACCACCAAAAGTGATCCTTGATCACTCTCAGAAAAGTCTTGATAAAAGAGCGAGGTCTTCAAGGCTCTTTGAAGTACAAGATTAAATCTGCTGGGCAAAAGTAAAGACAAATTATCCCTTGGGTAATTGGGACCTGCGGCATATAAGGGCAATATAGATAATTATCAGCACCTTATCCAGAAGCAAACTGGCAAAAGATGCAGCTCATGAAATGGGTGCATTAGATAAATATACCAAGGTAAACCCATTGCTGCCTGCACTGCTGCATCCTGGTGGACCCATTGAAGCTTCCAGGTGGTCTTCAAAGATTGACTTGTGTTGTAGTAATCAAGCTGAGGAATGATCAGGGTATGGGTAACTGCCCAAAGGACATTCTAATCTGAGATAAGGATCAACTGATACAGCAGGTCCTGTTCACAGCAGCCAGCTGCTCATCAAGCTGGAGGTATAAGTTCAGAGCCCCTGATTGTGTACCACTCTGGCATTGTGTTGTACAAGTACTTGTAAATAGTGTGACTGCAAATAGTAAAAGTGCATAAATACCCACAATGCCTTATTTCTCGGAAGTAATTGCCATCCTTGCAAATCAAAATAAGCCCCAGTTCTAGATGTTCCCAGGTATCCTGGGTCAAAGGTCTGTCTGCTTGTCTAGATTCTGTGTTTATTTCCTTTTACCTACTTTCTCTTACCTACACCATCTGCTACCAGATAGTGATTCAGCATGCTAACAGAATTCTTAAAGTGAATCAAGGAGGGCAGAAAACTGCATATTGTCTACAGTGAATTACAAATCCCTTGATTATCTCTTCTGGTTTGTTTCATGGAGATAGTTAATAAAAAAAGACAAACAATTTCCAGTATCATTTAGCAAAAAAAAATACTTTAGCGGAAAAACTAGAATGGTGCATACTAATCTTATCTTCACTAAGTGGTCCACAAGGTTACTAGAATCAGTGACAATGAATACCTTAGAGGTTCAGCAAAACCATTCTGCTATGCAGTTTCTGCTGTACATTACCAATGTGGGCAATCAAGGTTATTCTGGACCACTGATGTGGATCTTAACGGTCTCTGGTCCAAGAATCCTTGAAATTCTGCCACATGCTAAAGTATTTCACCAATAATGGAAAATAAAAGTCCCAACAGAAATCATGCAACTCAGTGTGACTCAGAACACTTTACTAAGGACTAAATGGCACAATTACTTCCTCCAATGATGCTACACTCTACCCATTCAACCAGAATGCATGCTGTTAATCCCATGCCATCAAAAGTCTGGTTTCTTGCCTAAGCCTGCATATAAATTATAATTGATCCAATATAAATTGAAACTTAAAAACAAACCAACAGGTACATCATTAGAAGCAAAAGATTTATTATAATTAAAAGACCAGTAACACAGATGAAGAAAGTGGGATTCTTCTTTTTCCTATTCAATCAGATGGGGTGACATTAAGGCCCAGTGGAACTGGACAGTGTTTCGTTCCAATATAATTTATTTTCTACAATAAAATTTCCAGATTTCCCCAAATCCTCTATAGAATTTAACATGGAATTGATTTTATTAAGAGAGAGATGAGGTGGAGGGCTAAATTCTATTTGTTCTTCATCCTTTTTGGTGCTTTAAATCAGCTTCCTCCAAGTTAGCTCTAAAGTTGCTTAGAAAGGACATTTGCTTCTGCTTGCAAATAAATACATATGGTGCCCCTTGATGTAATGATTGAGATATTGAACATCTAGTATACATGCAGTAATTCAATTGCACAGAGAACTGACATCTCTCTGGAATCTTTGCAGACGTTTTGGGGACAATGTAGAAGTGCAAATATACAACATATCTACAGACCCTATGTTCAAAATAAAGAAACAAACTGTTTTTTAGTGGCTTATTGTTTACTCAGGATGATTATCTGGGCTGGATCATATGTTGTATGCTATATAAGTCTAATTGGATGGAGAAAGATGATGAGCATGTTTGATATGTTTCAGCTTCATAGCTTCTCTGTAAGATAATTTCCCTTTTCATCATTTTATTTTTTAAACAAAATCTTCATGAAAATTTTTAAATCTTCACAATTGTCCCATAAAGATCAATACTCCTTTGTATAATTTTAGTAAGCTGTCATAATGCTTCTCATATTAGTCTTCACTATTTTATCTGTGTTATTCCAAATCATTTAATTTCTCATATATAAAATAATAAGCTACCATAATATACCTTTTTTGTTTGTTTGGTCTATTTTCACTCTCTCTAATTTTTAGTTTTCCACATTTATACTGATAATTAATTATATTGAATTTAAAAAAAAATAGGTTATCACCATTTTCAATTCATCTATTCAATGTATGATATCAACCTGTATAAACAGAACAGGAAACTCTTCACTCTTAGTAAAATAATTATATTAATTATGTATGTATGTATGTATGTATGTATGTATGTATGTATGTATGTATGTATATATGTATGTATAATAAAGATAAGAATAAAAATCCCCTTTCTATAGCATTCCAACACCGTTCATTTCCTTTTAATTTCTCAATATATATATATATCTCCATATTTACAGCAGCACGAAGCTTAAAACTTCAGCCTCATGATGATGAATGTGATTTCACCAAAACATCGCATAGACACTCAAAATATTACACGGGGCAAAACCCAAACTCAGAACAATCACATTTTTTGTTAGGCTTTTTGATGATATTTTTGATGTTAGGTGTCCATTTTAGATCTTGTGATATGATCGAACCTAGAAATGTGAAGATCTCTACTGGTAACATGGTGTTGTCTAGTATTGTAAGAGATGGAAGTATAGGCAGGTTTCTCTTAAAGTCTACCACCATTTCTACAGTTTTGAATGTACAGTATTCAGTTCCAGATTGTTCCTGTTGCAGCATAAGGTCAATTGTTCAACCTCCCATCTGTATGCAGATTCATCATTATCTGCAAACTTCAGTAGTTTAACAGTTGGATCATTAGAGATGCAGTTATTAGTATATAGAGAAAAGAGAAGTGGAGAGAGCAGAGGGGGGGTACTAATTGTACAGGTATCTGCTTAGCTTCACCTGCTGCTTCCTGTTTGTTAGGAAGTTTATGATCCATTTACAAGTGTGTTCAAGTACTGCTAGCTGGTTCAGCTTAGTTAGAAGAATGTCTGGAATGATGTTATTGGATGCAAAGAGGATCCTTGCATAAGCCTTTGGAGATTCAAGGTGTTGTAGGATGTAGTGCAGAGCCATAAAATAATATGGCATATTTGAAGTATTTATTAAAATATGATATGCTTCTGTTATGAAACCTAGTTAACACAATATATTTAATGTATGTCAAAATTGCATCTGTCTTATAAATGGAAAATGCTGTTAAGTTTGCCTCATACAAAGAGAAAAATAGCACAAGTGAACATTTATTTGTTGATTTAGAGAAAGTGAGTAGGCTTGAATTATTGAACATTTTGCACTCAACATTTAGAGTTGAAGATTGGTTGCTAAATGCATTAAAAGTGGTACAATATATTATGAAAGTAAAGTGTTATGAAGTAAAAACCATTCTTAATGAATGAATGATTCAACTTTAAGCAGAAAGAAATACAGTGATCCCCCGCTCGTTGCGAGGGTTCCGTTCCAGGACCCCCCGCAACGAGCGGGTTTTCGCGAAGTAGCGCTGCGGAAGTAAAAACACCATCTGCACATGCGCAGATGGTGTTTTTACTTCCACCGCCCTTCGCCCGCCCACCCCGTTGCTCGCGCCTGGGGTTTCCCCGCGCGCGCGCCTGCCCGCCCACGCCATTGCTCGGGCCGCTTCCCAGCTTGGAAGCGAAGCTGGGGTCCCCGCGCGTGCGCCCGCCCATGCTACGAGCGGCATTTCACCTTCCCTCCCAGGCAAAAAGATGCCGGCATTCTGGGTTGATGGGGTCGGACTTCCCAGGCGGAAGGCGTGCCCCTCTCCCCGCATCTTTTTGCCTGGGAGGGAAAGTGAAATGCCGCTCGTAGCAGCTGCTAGAGCCGCCGACATTTCACTTTCCCTCCCAGGCAAAAAGATGCCGGGGAGAGGGGCACGCCTTCCGCCTGGGAAGTCCGGCCCCATCATCCCAGAATGCCGGCATCTTTTTGCCTGGGAGGCAAAGTGAAATGCCGGCGGCTCTAGCAGCTGCTACGAGCGGCATTTCACTTTCCCTCCCAGGCAAAAAGATGCCGGCATTCTGGGTTGATGGGGTCGGACTTCCCAGGCGGAAGGCGTGCCCCTCTCCCCGCATCTTTTTGCCTGGGAGGGAAAGTGAAATGCCGCTCGTAGCAGCTGCTAGAGCCGCCGACATTTCACTTTCCCTCCCAGGCAAAAAGATGCCGGGGAGAGGGGCACGCCTTCCGCCTGGGAAGTCCGGCCCCATCATCCCAGAATGCCGGCATCTTTTTGCCTGGGAGGCAAAGTGAAATGCCGGCGGCTCTAGCAGCTGCTACGAGCGGCATTTCACTTTCCCTCCCAGGCAAAAAGATGCCGGCATTCTGGGTTGATGGGGTCGGACTTCCCAGGCGGAAGGCGTGCCCCTCTCCCCGCATCTTTTTGCCTGGGAGGGAAAGTGAAATGCCGCTCGTAGCAGCTGCTAGAGCCGCCGACATTTCACTTTCCCTCCCAGGCAAAAAGATGCCGGGGAGAGGGGCACGCCTTCCGCCTGGGAAGTCCGGCCCCATCATCCCAGAATGCCGGCATCTTTTTGCCTGGGAGGCAAAGTGAAATGCCGGCGGCTCTAGCAGCTGCTACGAGCGGCATTTCACTTTCCCTCCCAGGCAAAAAGATGCTGGCATTCTGGGTTGATGGGGTCGGACTTCCCAGGCGGAAGGCGTGCCCCTCTCCCCGCATCTTTTTGCCTGGGAGGGAAAGTGAAATGTCGCTCGTAGCAGCTGCTAGAGCCGCCGACATTTCACTTTCCCTCCCAGGCAAAAAGATGCCGGGGAGAGGGGCACGCCTTCCGCCTGGGAAGTCCGGCCCCATCATCCCAGAATGCCGGCATCTTTTTGCCTGGGAGGCAAAGTGAAATGCCGGCGGCTCTAGCAGCTGCTACGAGCGGCATTTCACTTTCCCTCCCAGGCAAAAAGATGCCGGGGAGAGGGGCACGCCTTTGGCTGCGGGGAGAGAAGTAGGACTTTCCTAACTCCCTCCCCCCGCAGCCAAAACTCAAAGCCTGTCTCTTTTTTTTCTTGCGGCGAGCCCAAGCCGTTCCCCTTTCCACCGCAGCCGAGCTTCCCTCGGCCCCCTTTGGCCCCGTCGCCTCCTCCCCGCCTGCCTTTCCTCGCCAAGCGCACGAAAAAAGAGAGAGAAGGCTTCTACCAGAAGCCGGGAACGGCGGGCAGGGGCATGAAGGATCTCTTGCGGGGGAAAAGCCGCTAGCCAGCTTTCGGAGCTCCTCCGCCATCACCCGCTTCTGGTAGAAGCCTTCTCTCTTTTTTTTCGTGCGCTTGGCGAGGAAAGGCAGGCGGGGAGGAGGCGACGGGGCCAAAGGGGGCCGAGGGAAGCTCGGCTGCGGTCGAGAGAGAAACGGCTTGGGCTCGCCGCAAGAAAAAAAAGAGACAGGCTTTTAGTTTTGGCTGCGGGGGGAGGGAATCCCGCCGCAAGGTAAGCTTCGGGGCGGGCGGGGCCCTTTTGTGCCAGTCGGGGAGGCGGTGGCGGCTGCAGCAGAGGCGGGCGGGGGAGGCCGGCCCGCCGGAGGGGCGATGCGGGCGGCGGAGACAGGCGAGGTCCCGGCCGCCCCCCGCCCACTTGGCCCCAGACCGGTGCAGCAGGAAAGGGACGGAGAAGGCTCACTGGCAGCCCTTGCCCATCGCCGCGCCTTCGCTTCCCCCCCTCCCCCGCTGGATCCGGCAGCGTGCTGAGGGGAATTGCCGCGGACTGGAGGCAGTGAGGCAGACCGGCTCCGAGGCGAGCGGCCGGAGCTGCGCCCTCCTTCGCCCGCCAGGTGAGGCGAAGGCGAGGGGCGCGCGGCTGCAGCGAGGAGCCGAAGATCCGGGCGGGGAAGACCCAGGGAAGGTTCCTTCGTCCGCCTAGCAGCTGATCTGCTCGGCAGCGCAGCACCAGCGAGGAGCCGAAGATCTTGGGCTCCTCGCTGCTGCTGCGCTGCCGAGCAGATCAGCTGCTAGGCGGCCGCTCGAGAGCAAGAGGGGGAGAGATAGAGAAAGAGAGAGAAGGAAAGAAAGAGATGAGAGAGGGAGGAAGAGAGTGTGAGAGAGGAAGAAGCAACATAGAGAAAGAGGGGGAAGACCCAGGGAAGCCTCTGCCCGGCGGGGAAACTCCACCATCTACGCATGCGTGGAAGGGCACGCATGCGCAGATGGTGGAGTTTACTTCCGGGTTGAAAAATCGCGAATTACCCTGTTCGCAATGGTCGGGGACGCAATAACCGGGGGATCACTGTACAGGAAAGTTTGAAGTCCTTTTACTTATTTAACATTTATGGATAAATGTATTAAGAATGCTTACATTGATATTAGAAGTGTTTTGTTAGGATTTATGAATATGTGTATAGTTTTGTAAGCAGATAATGTTTTTACTGTTGGCTGAAAAGCCAAATTCTTTGCAGTGAACATTAGATTGTAATGTCAACAAATAGCATGGAACTTAAAATTAATGTATCAAACGCTAAGTTAATTGCCCAGGGAACAATAGAATGAATGTTTGCATATTAAAATAAACTGAAAAAAAGAACAAATAGATGAATGTATATATCTTGGGAGATTTTTTTCTGAAAATGACAAAAATATATTGAATTTTTTTAAAATGTGTCAATTAGAAAAGATAGAAAAAATTGTATGGGACTTATTGCAAGGAATAAATGTGCAGATGGCTGTGTGAGTTTATTTCTGCCTGCTTTTTAAATAGAGAATTCAGTATGCCAGTAAGGTGGGGGGGGGAGGAAATTTCCATACAGTAAGAATAGATTGATTTAAGTGTTTGTGAAATAAATTAGAAGAGTTAAGCTGAATGAATGAATGAATGCACAATGCATGTTATGTAGATTGATATGTAGAGAGAATAAACAAGAAGCAAACTGAAGAACAAATATATGAAAGTGTGAAGGAGTTGAAAAGAAGGGAAAGATTGAGAAAGTCTTTACTATATGGAATTGATGAAATCCTGAGAAGGAGCGATAATAAATGTAATCAATCTGGCAGGAGGGGTGTGGCCAGGCACCGTGGCTAGACAAGAGGTCTCCCCACTCCCTGGGAACCCAAAATTCCTGCCGCTGGGGGGGGGGGGGGTTTACGCTTCTCATGGAACCGATCCCAGAACTGCCCTGAAGGGACAGGGAAGAAGAGGGACATCACCGGGTCCTGTTTGGGGTCGCATACCCCAGAGGAACCAATCACAGAGCCCTTGACCGCTGGTAGTGAAAGTCAACTCAGGAACAAGCTTCTTCAGCCGTTTTAGCTGCGGTGGCCACACATCAAGTAAATTGACTGTTTTGTGAGGGTCGTTATCTGGAGAGAGAATATTTAAGCACTGTGCAGGAGAGAGACAGAGATGGAGGAATTTTACAAGGTTGGTGATTTTTGCCAATAAAAGTGACTTTTAAAGCAAGTTATTACCTAAAGTAAAAGAACAAAGGGACTGGAAATAAAATGTTGTCTATAATAGCAAGTGGAGACTAGAGATTTAACCCTCCTGTTCTGTTTAAGAAAAGTAACAAATCTTCTGTTCCCGGGTCACCCTGACCGAAAACTCTTCATTTGCAGTGCTTATGTTTGGTCAATTTGAATACTTTTTTCACTTGGAAAGTAGTCTGAACATTTCTGCACACAATGATATGAAAATTGAACTGAACAAATTAATCCTTATTGGTTTATTTTGCACATAAATATGCCTTCCCCCCCCCCGTTTTTGTGAATTTTCTTTAGGTTTATTGATAATTATGCCTGCAAAATACATTCTATTTTACTAAAGTTGGTATGGGATTGGTAGCTTGAACATTTCTGAACATAATGGTATGAAAATTGAACTGGAAAAATTGATGCATATTGGTTTATTTTGTTGATGAAATGCACCCCCCCCCCGTTTTTTTTAAATAGTCTTCACTTTATGGATAGTTTTGCTAGCAAAATACATTCTATTTTACTAAAGTTGGTGTGGGATTGGTAGCTTGAACATTTCTGAACATAATGATATGAAAATTGAACTGGAAAAATTGATGCATATTGGTTTATTTTGCACATAAATGTATGCCTCCCCCCGTGTTCAATTATTTCAATTTATATAAAAGTTATGCTGTTAATTTCAAACTTACATACTTTTTTTTAGTAAAATAGATTTGTTTCATAAAATTAGTTCTCTGGCTACAATGTGGTTGATTTTCAAAAGGATATTCCAAATATTTCTAGACAAATATGTATAAACAGTGACAATAATGGCACATAGCAAGGCCGGGGGGTGGGGGGTGGCCCTTTTGTGGCAAAAATAAACCAATAAGAACCATTTTTTTCAGTTCATTTATATTTTTCTTATATTCAGAAATGTTCAATTTAGTATATCAAACCTTTTGGGGGAAAATTCCTTAGGGATTTGTAGCCTTAAAAAATAGAAATTGACACGAAATTAAAAAAGGATGGGGGAGGGGCTTTTTGATCAAAATAAAAATATAAGTCTCAATTTTTCCAGTTCAATTTTCATATCATTATGTTCATAAATGTTCAAACTAGTTTTCCAGTTGAAAAAGTTTTCAAAAAGATCAAATTCAAGTACCTAAACAAATTATTTTTGGTCCGGTCATATACGAACAGAAACAGACTCGAAGTTATGATTTTTTTTTTTGCCCAGAAAACAATTAGCCACCACCCCAAAAATATTTTTTGATGATCAGCATTGTTAAATTGAGTAAATGAATGCCTAAGATTTTAAAGAATATTTCGGATTTGGAGCATAAAAAAATAAAAAGTGAAAATGGTTGCAAGCAGCCGAGGGGGGGGGGCTTATTTCTGATATTAAAAAACCAATAAGAATCATTTTTTCAGTTCCTTTATATTTTTCTTATATTCAGAAATGTTCAAGCTACCAATCCCACACCAACTTTAGTAAAATAGAATGCATTTTGCAAGCAAAACTATCCATAAATTGAAAAACATTTCACAAAAACGGGGGGGGCGTGCATTATATCCGCAAAATAAACCAATAAGATTTACTTTTTTCATTTCAATTTTCATATCATTGTGTGCAGAAATGTTCAGACTACTTTCCAAGTGAAAAAAGCTTTCAAAAAGACCAAACATAAGCACTGCAAATGAAGAGTTTTCGGTCCGGGTCAGGGTGACCCGGGAACAGAAGATTTGTAACTTTTTTTGCCCAGCAAAAACTAAGCCCCCCACCCCCCAAAAAAAATTCTCATAGAGAGAACCCCTGAAATGATGAAAAGTCATGAAATTTCAAGTTTCAGATATGCAGGGAAATTTTTTTTACAGGGACTCAAACTTGGCTTCGGGTCGCATACGACCCGAACAGAACAGCAGGGTTAAAACTACAAAAAGAACTGAAATTTCTCAAGATTTATGGATATTGTATAAAAGACTGAATGGAGAGACAAACAATTGTAAATAAGTGGAAGAAAACCTTTTCGGCGAGGTGGAATTAACTTTTAATTGGAAAAGAAAAGAATTAAACCTGAAGAAACAAAGCACCATCAGAGGGGTAGAGAAATCAAGGCTGTGGAGTTTTCTATGTAGCAGCTGGATGATTCAAAACCATGGATTTTTGGTGGTGTATATGAAAGACTGGAAGTAAAGTTATTAATGGGACTGTGTTAAAATTGTGAAACTGTATGACTGGCTACTGAGATTCGGTTTGGAGGGTGTGGGGAAGGTCTATTTTTGCTCTGCCCAAGCTCCAGAGCTCTTCTAGGAACCTGGGGAGGGTGAAAACGGCCTTCCCCACTCCTCAAAGGCCCTCTGGAGGCCAGAAATTTCCTGTTTGGAAGTCGGAAAATGGGTGGTTTTCAGCCTACAGAGGACCTCTGAGAGGGGAGGCCAACGTGTGAGCATTTAAAATTGAATATTGAAGGGAGAAAGCTCTTAATCCTGTAAATAATTATTATTTCATAAGACCATTGTTATATGGAGAGGGGCGGCATACAAATCTAATAAATAAATAAATAAATAAATAAATAAATAAATAAATAAATAAATAAATAAATAAATAAATAAATAAATAAATAAATAAATAAATATATAACTGTTATGTAATGGTTGTCAAGAAATTCCTTCCGTCAGGTGATTAGGATCGCCCCCACCCTCCTTGCCTTCCATAAACTACTGAAAACCCACCTATGTCGCCAGGCATGGGGAAATTGATTTGCCCTGGCTGTCCCGCTTTATGTATGGTATGTTGAGTTGTGTGATTGTTCTTAACAATGGTTTCTTAAATTGTTCTGCTTTTAAACATTGGATTTGTAGACTGTATTGTTTGTTGGGAGCCGCTCCGAGTTCTCGGAGAGGGGCGGCATACAAATCTAATAAATAAATAAATAAAATAAATAAATTTCAGAAAAGTTTATTGTTCAAGCAAAGTTTCATCATTAACCAACTGTTGCATTTCTGTGTTATAAACACAGTATGGCTTTTTAGAAAATGTAACAAAGAGCTGACTTACAGTATATAAGCACTGTAGAAAGAAAACACATATTCATGCAGAGTTGTATGTGACCCATGACTCCCTTTAAATGGCTCTTGGTGTTTTAGCCTTTTCATACCCATTTCTCACAAACTGCTTATTTTTTTCCTCCAGATTGCTGTGTGACTGATGACCTCTTTAAACAAGCCATGTGCCATACTGGAAAATTGTTTTTCAGTCTAGCTCCCATCAAATTATTTCCTATTTTACAAAATAATTGTCAGTTGATTTCATTGAACATGTTTTTTTTTTTAAAAAAAACATGTATGTCCTCTCATACTTGCTGTAACAAATGCTGCAGAATTTGATAGAGAAACACTGAATATCATATAATGCCTGCTTGAAACCAGATCAGATTAAATATTATTTCAACTGGTCGTTCATTTCATTGTTTCAATTTCTAAACTTGATTAGTATTCATGTTTATTGAAAATAGACAATAAATTAATAATAGATATATTGGTCATTTAGGAAGAAAAAGGCACTAGATACAAAGCCACTGGCATTCTGAAACATACTATATTTTCAATTGGTCTCGTAATGCCTAGAAATTGCAATTAAAATGCTGTCTTCACTATCTATTGATAAACATCCCTTTACCAATCACCTTAATGTATTGTTTCATTGAAATAAACTTCTCCAGCATCACCATAGTGACCAATGTTCAAAATAAAGTAACTTCATATGACTAAAAATCAAAGTAAACTACAAAGTATTAAAGTCTTGGATGTGAATACTTCTGGCAGAACCTGAACATGTTAACTATGAAAAAATATAGATAAGCAAGTTTGTGTGATAAAAGTAGAAGCAAAAATATACTTCTGGGCATGCAATCTTGATCTATTGCTGCTGCTGCTGCTGCTGCTGCTGCTGTTGTTGTTGTTACTGTTGGATAATACAATGGAAGACAAATTTTAAAAGTATTAGGGCAAATCTACATAGAGCTCTCATCATCAATTTAGTATCTGTTGTACAGCCATGTATTCCCCATTGGTATTGGGAGTCTCATTGGAATTGAGCATAGAATGGATAGCATAGAAATCGAATGGATGGATGGATAGCATAGAAATCGAATGGATGGATGGATGGATGGATGGATGGATGAATTTCCACCTCAAAGTAAGTCAGTTGGACAACCATTGAAATATGAGCCAGCAGTGTGCACCAGCTGCCAAAAAAGCCAACACAATTCTGGGCTGCATTAACAGAGGGATGGAATCAAGATCACATAAAGTGTTCATATCACTTTATAATGCCTTGATAAAGCTACACTTGGAATACTGCATTCAATTTTGGTCACCATGATGAAAAAAAGATGTTGAGACTCTAGAAAGAGTGCAGAGAAGAGCAACAAAGATGATTGGGACTGGAGGCTAAATCATATGAAGAACGGTTGCAGGAAGGAATAGGGGAGACATGATAGGAGTATTCTAATATCTTAGGGAGTCAAACTATTCTCCAAATTGAATTCTTTATTATTAGCCAAGTGTGATTGGACACACAAGGAATTTGTCTTTGATGCATATGCTCTCAGTGTACATAAAAGAAAAAGATACATTTGTCAAGAGTCATGAAGTACAACACTTAATGATTGTCATAGGAGTCAAATAAGCAATGAGGAAACAATCAATATTAATAAAGATCCTAAGAATACAAGCAGCAGGTTACAATCATACAGTCATAAGTGGCAGGAGAAGGTTGATAGGAATAATGAGAAAAAACTAATAGACATAATAGTGCAGACTTAGTAAATAGCACCTGAGGGTAGAATAAGAAGCAATGGGTGGAAGTTAACAAGAAGAGAAGTAGCTTAGAACTAAGGAGAAATTTTCTGACAGTTAGAACAATTAATCAGTGGAACAGCTTGCCTCCAGAAGTTGTGAATAAGTTTTTAAGAAGATATTGGATAACCATTTGTCTGAAGCAGTGTAGAGTTTCCTGCCTAAGCAGGGGGTTGGACCAGAAAACATCCAAGATCCCTTCCAACTCTATTATTCTATGCTAGTTATAGAAATTTTAATATTATGGTTTGGCTCAATTTCCAATTTTTGTTAGAAATTTCAAAGAGCTGTTTTCTTTTATCTCTGTCTCTTCAAGTTTTCTTTTTTCTTTTTTTAATCTTTACACCTATGATTTTCAGCACTAGATTTTTTAAAAAAACTTTTCTTAGACAAAACCCAATTTACACTGAGTAATTCTTGAATGGGCACACTGACTCATTGATTGTCTCATAACTACCGTGGTTCCCTGAAAATAAGATCCTGTCTTTTTATATATATATACGGCCAAGTGCTTATTTCAGGGTTCTATATATATATATTTAAAAACTATATATATAGCTTTTAAATATATATATATAGAACCCTGAAATAAGCACTTGGCCTTATTGCCAAGCACTCAAAAGCCCAATTGGGCTTATTATCAGGGGATGTCTTATTTTGGGGAAAACAGGGTGCTTTTTAATTAAAACCCTGCTGTTCTGTTCGGGTCGTATGTGACCCGAAGCCAAGTTTGAGTCCCTGTAAAAAATTTTCCCTGCATATCTGAAACTTGAAATTTCATGTAGTTTCATCATTTCAGGGGTTCTCTCTATGAGAATTTTTTTGGGGGGGGTGGGGGGCTTAGTTTTTGCTGGGCAAAAAAAGTTACAAATCTTCTGTTCCCGGGTCACCCTGACCCGGACCGAAAACTCTTCATTTGCAGTGCTTATGTTTGGTCTTTTTGAAAGCTTTTTTCACTTGGAAAGTAGTCTGAACATTTCTGCACACAATGATATGAAAATTGAAATGAAAAAAGTAAATCTTATTGGTTTATTTTGCGGATATAATGCACGCCCCCCCCCCCGTTTTTGTGAAAAAATTTTCAATTTATGGATAGTTTTGCTTGCAAAATGCATTCTATTTTACTAAAGTTGGTGTGGGATTGGTAGCTTGAACATTTCTGAATATAAGAAAAATATAAAGGAACTGAACAAAATGATTCTTACTGGTTTTTTAACATCAGAAATAAGGCCTCCCCCCCCCTCAGCTGCTTGCAACCATTTTCACTTTTTATTTTTTTATGCTCCAAATCCGAAATATTCTTTAAAATCTTAGGCATTCATTTACTCAATTTAACAATGCTGACCATCAAAAAAATATTTGTGGGGGTGGGCGAAAAATTTTTTTTCTGGGCAAAAAAAAAGTCACACTTAGTCTGTTCGGGTCATATAGACCCGGACCAAAATGATTTTTTTTAGGCACTTGAATTTGGTCTTTTTGAAAACCTTTTCAACTGGAAAACTAGTTTGAACATTTATGAACATAATGATATGAAAATTGAACTGGAAAAATTGAGACTTATATTTTTATTTTGATCAAAAAGCCCCTCCCCCCATCCTTTTTTAATTTCGTGTCAATTTCTATTTTTTAAGGCTACAAATCCCTAAGGAATTTTCCCCCAAAAGGTTTGATATACTAAATTGAACATTTCTGAATATAAGAAAAATATAAATGAACTGAAAAAAATGGTTCTTATTGGTTTATTTTTGCCACAAAAGGGCCACCCCCCCCTCGGCCTTGCTGTGTGCCATTATTGTCACTGTTTATACATATTTGTCTAGAAATATTTGGAATATCCTTTTGAAAATCAACCACATTGTAGCCAGAGAACTAATTTTATGAAACAAATCCATTTTACTAAAAAAAAGTATGTAAGTTTGAAATTAACAGCATAATTTTTATATAAATTGAAATAATTGAGGCATACATTATGTGCAAAATAAACCAATATGCATCAATTTTTCCAGTTCAATTTTCATATCATTATGTTCAGAAATGTTCAAGCTACCAATCCCACACCAACTTTAGTAAAATAGAATGTATTTTGCTAGCAAAACTATCCATAAAGTGAAGACTATTTAAAAAAAACGGGGGGGCGTGCATTTCATCAACAAAATAAACCAATATGCATCAATTTTTCCAGTTCAATTTTCATATCATTATGTTCAGAAATGTTCAAGCTACCAATCCCATACCAACTTTAGTAAAATAGAATGTATTTTGCAGGCATAATTATCAATAAACCTAAAGAAAATTCACAAAAACGGGGGGGGGGAGGCATATTTATGTGCAAAATAAACCAATAAGGATTAATTTCTTCAGTTCAATTTTCATATCATTGTGTGCAGAAATGTTCAGACTACTTTCCAAGTGAAAAAAGTATTCAAATTGACCAAACATAAGCACTGCAAATGAAGAGTTTTCGGTCCGGGTCAGGGTGACCCGGGAACAGAAGATTTGTTACTTTTCTTAAACAGAACAGCAGGGTTAAGTCTGTTTTTGGAAGGCTTTTAAATTTTGAGTGCTTGTTAAATCTGAGCCCCCTAGGCTTGTGCCTTTGAACTCTGTCCATGCTTTCACCCTGTTTTTACCATGGTACAGATTTTATCATTTGGCTCCTTAGAGGTAAAAGTTGGTATCAAAGCTTCAGAGATCCCGCCTCTGAAGCAGAGGTGTAGTATTCAGCCAATTCTGTCCAGTTCAGGTGAACTGGTAGCAGCCATTTTGACCAGTTCGCCTTTGGTTGATTTCGCCTTCCCATCCCGCCGTTCCAACCCCTGCAGTACCCTGTGCATTTTCATTTTTTTATAGCTCAGCTGATTCGCGTGGTGGAGCAGATTCCTACCGGCTCAGCTGAGTGCTGCCACATGTGTGTGCCAAGCGCATGTGTGAAAGATTTTGCGCATGCACAGACAAGGTGCGTGCAAGCATAGCAGGTACACACACTCACACACTCACATTTTTGGTGCTGCTGGGCGAACTGGTAGGTAAATTATGTGAATTCCACCTCTTGCTCTGAAGGTTTTTATTTGAGGGGCCAAATGGGCCCTCAAATTGATACCATCATGCTGACTGAAATTTATTTATTTATTTTATTTATTTATTTATTAGATTTGTGTGCCGCCCCTCTCCGAAGACTAGAGGCGGCTCACAACAACAGAACAATACAAATCCAATAATTAAAAACAATTAAAAACCCTTAATATAAATAACAATCATATGTCTCATGCAAATCATACATAAAGCGGGAACGGCCCAGGGGAATCAATTTCCCCATGCCTGACGGCAGAGGTGGGTTTTAAGGAGTTTGCGAAAGGCAAGGAGGGTGGGGCAATCCTAATTTCTGGGGGGAGTTGGTTCCAGAGGGTCGGGGCCGCCACAGAGAAGGCTCTTCCCCTGGTACCCGGAGAAGGCCAACTTTGTGGGACCTAACTGATCGCTGGGATTCATGCGGTAGAAGGCGGTCCCGGAGATATTCTGGTCCGATGCCATGAAGGGCTTTATAGGTCATAACCAATACTTTGTATTGTGACCGGAAACTGATCAGCAACCAATGCAGACTGTGGAGTGTTGATGTGACATGGGCATAACTGAGGAAGCCCATGATAGCTCTCGCAGCTGCATTTTGCACGATCTGAAGTTTCCGAACACCGCTTTACTCTCTACAAATCTCTATGATTGTTCCCACCAGGCTACCCAGAGAGTTGGGGTGAAATTAACCAATGTTTTGTTGATTTCCCTTCTCGTTTGGCATTGGATGAACTGAATGTCAAGGAACAGGCTTCTTGTTTTTGTTTTTCTATTGTCCAGTGACTCTTTACTGGATTCTTTCTTTCTTTCTTTCTTTCTTTCTTTCCTTCCTTCCTTCCTTCCTTCCTTCCTTTCTTTCTTTCTTTCTTGATTGGATTTCTATGCCTCCCCTCTCCGAAGATTTTGTTGTGTAGGGAGAAAAGAGGTTGTTAACAATTTCTTTCTTCTTTTTGTAGCGAATCTTACTCCAATTCTGTCTTTCCCCTGTTATCCCCACTCTACAAGTGCCTCTCACCATCTTGTCCATGATACCTGTCTGCAATTTCCTTTCTCCTTCATGCTAATGATTCAGCAACATAGAATCATAATTAGTTCAAAGGGGAGCAGGTGATTTGTGGCTAGATTGCTACCATATTATCATTACTTTTTCTCTGCTAGTCATTGGTTTTTAAATACAGTATTGCAAAATAATTGTGCCTTGGATTGTTTTTCCTCCTTTACACCAGCTCTTTGGGTTTTGAATGAAAGATTTCACAAATACACACAGTATGTTCTGAAAATATGGAGGGGAGGGAGCAAAGCAATTTATTTTTATTTTATACAGGATCAGGGGTGATTTATTTATTTATTTATTTATTTATTTATTTATTTATTTATTTATTTATTTATTTTCTTGTCTGCTTCCAAGACTTTACAATATTTAGATTGGGCACTGCTGGAATGACTTCATAATCATCCATTGCTCAGCAGGAAGAAGAACACTAATTGATTCACTATATGTGTTACTTGTCTGTTTTCCACATATTGAGGTTTGCACTTGTGAACATGTTTGCAAAGCTAGTGTTTGAGGGACAGGGGACTGGAATAATAATACTATATTGAAGAACATTTAATTGGATGCTTCAAGGCACGCTTTGGGTGGATTTATTGCATTGAAAACACAGGAGATAGCAATTATTCAAATATTTTTGTGGCATTAATTGAACTTTATATCTCTTGTCAAGCAGCAATCAGAAGGAAAGGAAGAAAAAAAATGACAAGTTTATATAGTAGCCAAGAACTGAGCTTGAGTTAAGAACATCTTTATTTTTATTTTAGCAATTTGGATATTTCTGTTAGATTATTCACATATATCAGTAATAGGTGGGGTTTATTTCAGCCATTAACACATTTTCTCCTATTTCTTGCCAGAACAATACAGTCAAAAGGTTATAGTAATCAACAAACTACATTTTCTATCTTCACATAGCATACTATCTCCAAACAAATAAACCACATTATATATTATATAATACATTCTGTCTTAATGTAATATACTGTATCTTTATGCAATTGCCTGGCTTACACCAGAGTCAACCAATTATTGATTCTACAGATTGAACTACTGGACAATGATTTTCGGAGACTCACCTTTTCTTGTTAATGAATATTGAGCTTGTAGCTTGCCAAACTTGATCACTAGCATCACATTCTTATCTCCTTGTACATACAGCTGATATGGAATTCAAAGATTTGTGAACTTTTTAATCCTATCAACTTTTTGATGAATGACTTCTTCATACCTACCTGTCTTTGGTTCCATTGCATGGTTTGCACCATTTTCCTCCCAGTTCACAGTGGCATTCTCTTTTTATTGCAATTTCACTGACGTGCAATGTTTGCTGATTGAAAGGTAATGAACTGCAGATTTTTTAGAATAAGAGAATAATTCATTAGTTGGTATGACAGGGGAAAAAATCTAATTTAAAAAATAATAGATAACACTGTGAATCTGTGTTGATCTCAAATGTTCCTTTTCTTTTTTAATGCTGGAATATCGCATTAAAGAAGTGATTGCAGACTTCAGTAGGACCTTCAGTAGGGTCACTAACATAGACAGGGATGTGGATAAACAGAGGAAAGTTAGAATATAATGAGCTGCACATAACTTTTGATGTAAAAAACCCCACTGCTTGTTTAAAAGGTGGGCTATCCATTTACTCTTCTCTGATGCCTGAAAAGTCCAGGAAGGCATAAATTAAAATCTGTGTGAGGTTTAAAATTAAGGCAATCTGATTAATGCAGTGTTCTGCCTTTTTAATAATTGAATTGTGCTTGTCTAGTTTTAAGATTTTTTAAAGAGTAATTTAAGAGTAATTATATTCATAGCATTTCTATATTTTGTTCATGCCTGACAAAAGAAAGAAGCTATATAGTTCTGGTAACTAACAGCATAAAATATTAGCTGCTTATACAACTGCTTGTATTTCAGAAGTTTGATAAATGAAAAAGTGCTATGAATTCTATGCTATTTGCTCTTTTTTCCCCTTTAAATATTGTAGGGTAATGGAAATTTAATAGCAAAGATTTAAATGTATAGTAAAAAGCAGAAGAATTATATTGGGGTACCCGGGGTGAAATGATGGTGAGGTTCAATAAAATTCATCAAAAATAAAATGGAAATAAAAATAAAATATTACAAGATTCCATGAATTCTGCAGTTGTTTTGAAGGGGATAAATAATAATAATAATAATAATAATAATAATAATAATAATAATAATAACAACAACAACAACAACAACAATAATAATAATAATAATAATAATTATTATTATTATTATTATTATTATTATTATTTAGATTAGTATGCCACCCCTCTCCGCAGACTCGAAATGATAGTAGTAGTTACACACCTCTTTAGGTTTATGATAGGGAAATGGATTATAGTTTTTCGTTGGTACTCTTTATACTTAGGCAATTAGAAGGACATATAGTTGCAACCATTGTGCACATTTGAAATTTGTTTACATGTGATTTACCTAATTGACTCCTTTTTTTCCTAAATAAGCACATTTACCATTCTCTCTATATGATACTGAAACTCTTTACAGTTGGGGATAGTTAACAATGTAAGCTGCCCAATTTATACTATAAATTTCCTAATAACGTTTAAGATTCTTAATTTTATAATACACCTCTGCAAATTTACGGTGTGAGGCGACATAATCCTCTGCTGTTGAACATTCATTAACAGGTTTTTGGGAGGTAAAAATCACTGGGACAGAAATGATAGATGACATCTCTGCCAGTGTCTAAGAAATTCACATAAAGGAATGGAAATGTCTGACTGTAATAAATTTCTAGTATTTAATATACTCAAAAACTCTGGTCTAAGAGATGGATCAAACAGTAGTGCATTGAACTGACTATGGTATCTCTTCAGAGATTTCATGGAATCTTCCAGCTGAAACACAGCTGAGTTTTCTGAACTGAGAAAAATTATTGGAGAGAAGAGAACTTGAATTAGTTTTTAAATTGTTGTTAATGTCAGAAAGTAAAAATCCCTAGGTAATATCCTAATGCAGAAAATAGGCCTCTGTTGAGAATGCTGAGTCATTCAGAGGCAGTTGAGCGTGCAGCAACCTAACAATTACTGGTATGTGAAAAGTATTTAACTAGGCAAGAGCTCCCTGCTCTTACTCTCTGTTCACTGTTAGCTGTGTGCTGTTGCTGTTCGTCAGAAGTATGCTTTGAAGAAGCTGTAATGCTGTAAATGTTGGTTCCTGTGAGTTATTGAACTAAGATAGTTGTAGCAAGATACTAGTAAGATACTAGTTTATTGTATGTACAGTATAGACAGTAGTAGTAGTAGTATACAGACACAATTCAGCATAAGAATATAAGAACATAAGAAGAGCCATGCTGAATCAGGCCAAAGCCCATCGAGTCCAGCATTCTGTGTCACACAGTGGCCCACCAATTGTACAAGGGGATCTTGAGCAGAAAGAGAAGGCAAAACCCTCCCTTTCCCTCGACCCCCAACAAATGGTACTCAAGGGAATCCTGCCAACATAGAGGCAGCACATGGACATCCATTTCAATAACTACCGATACACTTGGCATCCATGAATCTTTCTAATCCTGCCTTGAAGCTATCAAGGCTGACAGCTGTCACGACCTCTTCTGGAAGTGAATTCCATAAACCAACGACCCTCTGGGTGAAGAAATATTTCCCTTTATTTGTCCTCACTTTCTTACCTATGAGCTTTAGAGAGTGCCCCCTCGTCCTATTATGTGATAGAGAAAATATTTTTTCTCTATCCACATTTTATCTCATGCATGATTTTATGCACTTCTATCAAGTCACCCCTTAAACACCATATTTCAAGGCTGAAGAGACCCAGGTGTTGCAACCTGGTTTCATAAGGGAGGTGCTCCATTTCCTTGATCATACTTGTTGCCCTTTTCTGCACCCAACCAGAAGGCATGGGAGCAAAGGACATATAATAAGCAAAAAATACAAGTTTTGTTAAAAAATCAACAGAGCTTAATTTGAGTGTGATGGACATAAATAAGAGGATCATGTTTCCTTCCTGAACATTTTTTTTCCTTTATAAAAATTCCCATCTCGTCCCATGAAGAAATAGTTCACTGTGCTGAAATAAGTAAAAGAATATGGAAGACTAGGATAAGCCAGATTTGTTTAATGAATATACAGTGGAACCCCGACTTACGAGTTTAATTGGTTCCGGAAGGAGGCTCGCACGTCGAACAGCTCGTATGTCGAAACATTGTTTCCCATAGGAAACAATGTAAAAGCGATTAATGCGTGCAAGCCCGAGGGCTGAGGGGAAAAGACGTCGGCTGAAGCGGGGAAGTTCGCCAGGAGTCAGCAAAGAAGCCCTGCGTGTGTTTTAAAACATCGGAGCCGGCATGGGGAGGCTTTTAATCAGCCCCCGAGCCCCCAACCCGGACTCGGGGATTGATTGAGAGCCTCCCCATGCCGGCTCCGATGTTTTAAAACACACACGCGGCTTTTCCGCTGCCTCCTAAAGCGGGGAAGTTCGCCAGGAGGCAGCAGAAAAGCCGTGCGTGTGTTTTAAAAACATCGGAGCCGGCATGGGGAGGCTTTTAATCAGCCTCCGAGCCCCGAACCCGGACTCGGGGGTTGATTGAGAGCCTCCCCATGCCGGCTCCGATGTTTTAAAAGACACGCGCGGCTTTTCTGCTGCCTCCTGGCGAACTTCCCCGCTTTAGGAGGCAGCGGAAAAGCCGCGCGTGTGTTTTAAAACATCGGAGCCGGCATGGGGAGGCTTTTAATCAGCCTCCGAGCCCCGAACCCGGACTCGGGGGTTGATTGAGAGCCTCCCCATGCCGGCTCCGATGTTTTAAAAGACACGCGCGGCTTTTCTGCTGCCTCCTGGCGAACTTCCCCGCTTTAGGAGGCAGCGGAAAAGCCGCGTGTGTGTTTTAAAACATCGGAGCCGGCATGGGGAGGCTTTTAATCAGCCCCCGAGCCCCGAACCCGGACTCGGGGGCTGATTAAAAGCCTCCCCATGCCGGCTCCGATGTTTTAAAACACACGCGCGGCTTTTCCGCTGCCTCCTAAAGCGGGGAAGTTCGCCAGGAGGCAGCAGAAAAGCCGCGCGTGTCTTTTAAAACATCGGAGCCGGCATGGGGAGGCTCTCAATCAACCCCCGAGTCCGGGTTCGGGGCTCGGAGGCTGATTAAAAGCCTCCCCATGCCGGCTCCGATGTTTTAAAACACACGCGCGGCTTTTCCGCTGCCTCCTAAAGCGGGGAAGTTCGCCAGGAGGCAGCAGAAAAGCCGCGCGTGTGTTTTAAAACATCGGAGCCGGCATGGGGAGGCTCTCAATCAACCCCCGAGTCCGGGTTGGGGGCTCGGGGGCTGATTAAAAGCCTCCCCATGCCGGCTCCGATGTTTTAAAACACACGCACGGCTTTTCCGCTCGGAAGCAAAGCAAGCCAGCCCGGGTCTTCTCGGCTCGTATCTCGAATGTGAGCTCGTGAGTCGAGCAAAAATTTCTCTAATCTCGCAGCTCGTATCTCGAGTAGCTCGTAAGTAGAGCTGCTCGTATGTCGGGGTTCCACTGTACTGTATGATCCACTTAACAAGTGATGGTGACTCACTCAACAACTGTGGCAAAAAATGTGATAAAATTGGGTATAACTCATTTAATGATTGCCTTGCTTAGTTCTGGAAGTTCTGGTCCCAACTGTGGTCAAAATTTGAGGGTTATCTGTATTACGGCATTATCTGTATCTCATGGTTATGGCAACATATTTCTCTGCACAATCTGGATCAAATATCTTCACCAGCCCATTTCACCGAGAGTGAGTTGAATTGGGTAAATAAAACATGGGTTGTTGACGATGAAGACTACAGGCTACAGGTGAAAAATCTGAATAATGAATCTCCAAACATAAACTTGTACAACATTTTCTTTTATCACCTCCCTGTAATATTCATTACATTCTGACTCAACTGAGAAGAGAGAATGAAGCTCTTTTACTGCTGAATCTGGTGTTGCTATAAAAGGATGTTACTATAAAAGGATCCTTTTATATCAAATGATATTTTGCCATCCTTTTATAGTGTTTGTATAACCTGATTGCATAAGAAAGCAGAGTTTTGAGATTCCCCTCTTTCAGGTTGTTTCTGGCTGTATTAAAGAGTTGATAGCCTCTCTCAGTATGTGGGATCACTTCCTTCTTTCCCCATGGCAATTTGAATCCATTGCTGCTGTTTTCCACATTTGAATGGGCACTTTGCTCTCACTTTTGTGATCTTTTAATGAAGTGATTGTTGGTTGCTGGAATAATTGAAGTCTGCTCTCAAAACAATTGACTCTTGGCTTCTCCATAAGAAAATACCTATTAATCCTCGTTTTGCATGCATAGGACTCTTAAATGCTTGCTTTCCCCTAGTTATGGTGCATAGTCTCAGTTTGATTAAGCAATGTCATTTGGATGCTAAAGCCACATCTGATGTAACTTTGCAAACAGGCTGCCCCACTACCTGTAAGTAGGTACTTTAGTACCTAGCCACATGTATAATGCCAGAGACCATTATAAAGAATAGACTGCTAACATACACATCAACTTAATCAAGTCATTTTCAGTGATTCATTCTGTGGCTCAAAGATAGGCATATTTGGTTGCATGTTTACTGACACTTGAAACTGAAGTAAAAAAATAAATTCTTCCATTCAAAATTGTTCTGTCGAGCTCTGTAGAATCCTCCCAAAAATGCACAGATACAATTTCAGACACACACACGTTTGAAAATTCAAAACAATGTTCTTTATAATGAAAATTCACTTAAACCAAGCCTTCTTTTGGGATAGCAAAGAGCACTCGTCTCCAAACAAACTGGTAATTTGTACAAGTCCCTTATCAGTTCTGTGATACTTAGCTTGCAGCTGTGAGGCAATTAACAGTCCTTCTTTTTTCACAAAGTGAAACACACTTTGCCCTGGTTTAGTTTCAAAGCGGGGAAAAATCAGCACACAAAAGGTCCAAGTCAGTAAAGCCGTCACGAAACACAACGATCAGATAATCCTCCACAATGGCCAAACCCACAGGCTGCTCTTTATAGCAGCCTCACTAATTACCACAGCCCCACCCAACCACAGGTGGCCTCATTTTCTTTGATAATAATCTCTCAGTTGTTGTTGTCTATGCATCGCTCTCCGCATGCGTGACTGTATCATTAACTCTTGTTCTGAATCCAAGGAGGAGCTAGATAATTGATCTCCTTCTGAGCTGTCTGCCACACTCTCCTCCTCCCTGTCACTCATGTCTTCTTGGTCAGAGGAACCTTCATCAGCAGATTCCACCAGGGGGCATAGTTCCCTCTAAGCTGAGCAGTGAGCAATCGCTCACTTAAAAATCATCATCAACTCAGAGTTTTCCAAACCTGCCCAGAAGCCGAGAGGAAAAGAGTGAGAGGGAAGGAGAGAGAGAGGAAGAGAGAGAAACAGATAGAAAAAAGAGAGGAAGGAAAAGAGAAAGAAAAAGAATGGGAGTAAGGAAGAGAGAAAGAAAATCAAAATCTAGTTTGAAACTAGCTCAACTATTTAAGTGGCATTTTGATATTGATAGAGTTGCCCTATTATGAGCTCACTGTTATAGACACACAGTACAGTATTTTATTTTGAAATTCTCTGAGGCAAAACAGGGTGGGTTTTTTATTTGTTTGTTTGTTTGTTTGCTTATTTATTTATTTATTTATTTATTATTTCTGTGCTGCCCAGTCCCAAAGGGACTGCCGCTCAGACACTATATGTTTCCGCCCACCCAAAAAAAAAATTAGAGGGAACACTGCCGGGGGGGGGGGCAAACAGCATGTGGATGTCTCCCCCACATCCACAGTCCTTGGGGCAGGAGCTGGGCCAGAGCTAACCACAACACAAAATACATTATATAAGAAGGTGGTCTTCAAATACCAAAGGCAGCTATGTTTTAAAACTCTTTGAAGAGGTCTACATAGGCCCTGAAATATACAGTATGTGGATGCACAGATGACTATTCGAAGAATAACTTCTGTCTTATCAATGTCCATAAACACTTCACATTTTAGCTGCTTTACTCCAAATAATTTGAAGAGTCAAATAATGTAACTAAAGAAATTTGATTGGACAATTATTTTTGGTTTGGAGGGAGATAATCCAAGCATCCTTTTTTTTTAGTGAATTTCCCCATAGCTGTATTCTTACTTCATGCGTAGGGAGAACCTAAATAGAAGTCACTGAATTAAGAATACTTGTCTGTAGAGAGGGAAAAAGCAATGCCACCTTAGAATACTGGAAGAGAAATAGCATTCTGTTTTACTTCTACCCGACCCACTAGGCTAGTAATGTTTGCCTTGTAAAGAGAAAAGTAAGACATATGTCATCCAAATAAATAAACATGTGTACATTGCAAAAACATCCTTGCTGATAGTAATATTACCAAATAAATATTCATAATAGCAGGGAATTTGAAAGGACCAACAAAATTCAGCTGAATGTTTATTGGGCAATAAACAGCAGGAAAAAATAACTTAGCTGAAAAATCAAATTTCTGGGTTCTGTCCCCTGAACCATTTCCAAGTATTAGAATAAATAAATAAGTTGAAAAATAATACATAAGTAATCCAGTACAGATATTCAATGAACAGAAAACAAAAGTACATGAAGGAGGACCATGCTGACAAGCTCTGCCAGATTTCACTTAATTTGCTTCTTCTTAGCACTTGGAGCTATTTGTTTCTTGTGCTTGGATGTTGACAGTCTTCTATAAACATAATTGATCACTCACACTCATTTTCATGCTTTTAAATCTTTAATTCAAAATCTCTTACACATGCACTTAAGCATATTCTCACTATTTTCTCAGGCTGACTCAAAGTACTTAGTGCAGAATCAGATACCAAAGGTAACATTAGCTATTTTTTTCTAGACCTCTATTAACAAAACATTTGCTAAGCTCTGGAAGATTTAATTAATCGGAAGGATTGGTTCCAAGGTGTGTGTGTTTTTTGGTGGGAGTGGAGCTGGAGAGAAACCTTATCCTTGTCTGCCTGGGGACATGCCTGATTCTTAGGAGCATGAGCCTGGTCGCTCAGGTTATCCTGGGTTAGGGAGGCTGTCAGAGGAAAGGGAAACTGAGAGTGAGGCAGATAGCGATGTGGGAGTGCCAGAGGGGGCTGATGTTACAATGGGAAGTTGATCCCTGCCAGATAGTGATGGAGATGTATCGGGAGATGAATGAATTGACCCAAGATATAGAAGGATAGCCAAAAGAAGAGAAGAAATCCAAGGTAAAAAGTATCAATCCACATTAGTAGATTTCAGGGACCGCCTTCTGCTGCACGAATCCCAACGACCAGTTAGGTCCCACAGAGTGGGTCTTCTCCAGGTCCCGTCAACTAAACAATGTCGCTTGGCAGGACCCAGGAGAAGAGCCTTCTCTGTGGTGGCCCCGGCCCTCTGGAACCAACTCCCCCCAGAGATTAGAATTGCCCCCACCCTCCTTGCCTTTCGTAAGCTTCTTAAAACCCACCTCTGCCGCCAGGCATGGGGGAACTGAGATAATCTTTCCCCCTAGGCCTTTACAATTTTATGCATGGTATGTCTGTATGTATGTTTGGTTTTATAATAAGGGTTTTTAACTGTTTTAATATTGGATTGTTATATGCTGTTTTTATTACTGTTGTTAGCCGCCCCGAGTCTATGGAGAGGGGCGGCATACAAATCCAATAAATGAATGAATGAATGAATGAATGAATGAATGTGGCCACTTCCAGGTTACAGTAGGAAGTGAAGGTGTGGTCTGACAACATTGATCAAAAGAATGGCAGCAATTTTGTGGCGTTCAGGAACAAGAGTGAGCTAGAAACTGCTTGGCTGTATTTGTTATGAAGTCCAGGAAACTAATTGACCCAAAGCAGTGATTTATAGCCTTGTAATCCCAGAGCCAGCTGAGAATGGAATGTTGGAACGCTTCTCAGAAAGATTGAGTTCTCAAGCCGATAGAAAACTATAATTATTCTTGCTGCTTGCATTTACCTTGCTAAAGATTTATATATTTAAGCTTGTGTGAAAAATAAATAAAAGAGAATATTATTTCAAGAATTGGGTTTTGGGAGTCTTGGATAAATACTGAAGCCATGCAAAGAACAGTTATGTTCTTAATTCATATCCACATTCTATTTTAATTTCTTTATCTATTCCTCTGAGGACCTGTATACTGCACTTGTCAAAAAGAGGGCTGTGGAAATATTTACAGACCCCTCACATTCTGAACACAAACTGCTTCAACTCCTGCTCTCAAAACAATGCTATAGAGCACTGCACACCAGAACAACTGGACACAAGAACAGGTTTTTTGCTGAACGCCATCACTCTGCTAATGGAATCATTATCTCAACACTGTCAAACTATTCATAAGGCTGCACTACTATTAATCTTCTCATTTTCCCATCTCTTGCCACAAATGCTTGTATTATGACTTGTCACAAATGACTGTATTCCATTCCATTCCATTCCATAAAAATAGCCTGTGGAATTTTGAAACTATGGTTTGGTAAAGTTCTTGAGGCTGAAATGGAAAAGGGATCTGCCTTGCTTCTAAAGGGCTTCTACTGTATTTTTACCTGTGCATCTGAATTACTAGTGGTAGGCCTTCTGTGAATCCATTCACAAAATAGAGGGATCAGTTCTATTATTATTTTTGGCTACAGCTGTTTATTTGCCAGATCTCTCCCTTTTATTTCCCAACATATTTCAGAATTCTTACTAAGTTTGACCATGGCCTATGATATGTGGAAATATCTTGGATGAACTGATGCAATACTTAATGCGTGGGCACAGATTTTTATTGTAGGAACATTACCAACCTTGATCGGATCATTAACCAACTGATCAGCATGCTATTTGCATTTTTATTATAATTACCAACTAAATGGATCCTCAAGGAGAAGGCATTCATAAAAATAATTTGGGGTAATGTTCATGATCTGATTCTGTTCCACATTCTGCAAATACCATTTGCAGTCTCCCTTCAAGTCATACAGCCGCATGGACACGAGAAAAGAAATGTTGTATTGTATTGGCAAAGAGAAGAAAAGTTAGTGAAAAGAGCAAAAAAAAAATATTCGAAGTAAGAAAATACAAACTCAGCATGTACCATTTTCCATCTTCAGATGCCCTTTTTTCCATGGAAAGAAGATAGAAGAACTTCATATACAAGATAGTAGGTACAGTGTTCCAACTCAAATCTCTTAGTAGATTACCAATGATACAAATTATGTTATGGAACGTTAATGAAAAAGAGGACTTACCTAGAACCCTGGAGTCTTGTGCATTTTAACAGTATCAGGCTGGATTCTCTAATTATCTTTTTATCTTGTGACTTTTAGCTGCTGTTTCAGAACAGCAACATTTTAAAACAATTATATGCTATCTTTATTGTAAATAGTAAAGAAATGAGTTTGCTTTGTACAGGGATCTACACAATTTGATTTGTACAGTGATTAGCCATCTTACAAACGCCTCATCATACAAACTTTTCGAGATACAAACCCGGGGTTTAAGATTTTTTTTGCCTCTTCTTACAAACTATTTTCACCTTACAAACCCATCTCCGAACTTCTGTTGCCAGCGAAGCACCCGTTTTTGTGCTGCTGGGATTTCCCTGAGGCTCCCCTCCATGGGAAACCCCACCTCATTTTTGCAATGCTGGGATTTTCCTGCTGGGATTCCCCTGCAGCATTGCAAAAACACATAAGTCCGGAGGTGGGGTTTCCCATGGGGAGCCTCAGGGGAATCCCAGCAGTGCAAAAACGGGCGCTTCGGCTGGCAAAAGGGGTTAGTTTTGGGCTTGCACACATTAATCGCTTTTCCATTGATTCCTATGGGAAACATTGTTTCATCTTACAAACTTTTCACCTTAAGAACCTCATCCTGGAACCAATTAAGTTTGTAAGACAAGGTATCACTGTATATTCTTACAATTTCATACAGGAGCTTATTTAGTCTTAATTCTCTTTTGTATCCGCATTTTGGAATGCTGTTGCAGTTTCTCACCAGGAGACAGGCTAGATAGGCAGAAATTGAAGGTGGCCTGAATTTCTCTCCCTGAATCCATGTCATTTAAAGCTAATCCCCTCTTTTGTTGGGTATAAAGCCACAATGAATCATCTTAGACTGCCATGTGGCATGAGATCAAAGTCTTGTAGCAACCCTAGGATTTCTGCTTGTTTAGATGAGTGGGATTAGATGGAGTTTGGGAAGCTGGGTGGGTTTCAAGATTACACATTGGATGACTTCCCTGTAGTCTGATTAATAGATGTTTGAGGAATAATGTGGTTTTTGTTAAAACAGAATTTTTAGGTTTATTATTTTTTGCTTTGAATGTTTATTGTTTGTTAATTTATTCAACTTCCATGCCGCCCAATCCCAAAGGACAATATGTAAAGATGTGAAAAGTCATGAAGATTTACCAAAGGAGAAATAAAGGACAATGGAAAAAAGGGGGAAGCAAACAAGATTGAAGTTATATTTAAATGAGATAATTTGTGGATTTAAATGAAATAATTTGTGAACTTCTGAGAATGAACCCTCTTCTACACTGATGGCAGTCTGCCAAATAAACGATTTGACGATTTCTGGATTTTGCACACAGAAGGTCCCAGTTTATTCCCTGGGACACAAGAAAATTATCCCACCTGAAACCCTCAAAAAAATGCTGCATAGTAGTAATGAATTAAATGGACCAAAGATCTCACTTATCATAAAGCTATATACTATGGTTGCTTTACTCCAATAGATGTTTATCCCTTTGGGGGGTAAAACAATAGGGCTGTGCAAAGTTTTGAACTGGTGTCTTACTTTGAATACATTTGCAGAACAATATGGTCCCTTTCTTTCCTAAAAAAACTTTTGCTTTGTTATGCTTTGAACTGCTTCAGAATCTCTTTCAGCCTGCTTTGAGCGTTGCAAGAGATTGGATCCTGCAACATTATCCTGCAGTGCATATATTTGCTTTCATTCAGGAGATTAATGCTTTTAGTTTGCCATATATTTTGGACTATAAGAGGCACCAGTGTATAAGACGCACCAAGATTTCAAAGTGGTAAGTAAGAAAAAAAAGGTTTTGTCCTCTCCAGCCACCAGGAGCACCAAACCTTGTGTGTGCCCCGTTTTTTTTGCAAAATTGGCCTCATTTTTTTGCAAAAATGGACCCATTTTTGCACAAAATAGGGCAGACAGAGGGTTAATGGAAGACTGCAGAGTGCTCCTGGGGACTGGGGGAAGGAAAAAAAAGCCCCTATTTTTGCAAAACACCAGCCTTGCCCAGTCTCCAGGAGCTCTTTGCAGCCCTCCCAAAGTCTCTGCACACCCCATTTGTGTGAAAAAAGGGCCCATTTTTCGCAAAAATGGGACTTGGGGGTAGGATTTCTGGAGGCCAAAATGGCCATATTCAGCATATAAAACACCAACCTTTCTACCCTCTTTTGTGGGGGGGGGGAGTGTGTATTTTATTCCAAAAAATACGGGAGCTATTTACAAATTGTGTGTTTTGCTTTGGACTATTTTATTTGTCTGGTAGGCTTCTTTTAGATGGAGGCTTGCATTAAAACTGCTTGCAATTTTGTTTCCTTCCCAAGGCCATATAATTGCCCCAGAGTTTCTCCTTTCCCTGGTTATTTTATGTATTGGTTTTTATCCTTTTCCCACTCAGTTTTCAGTTCAGCTTTTCTCCTTTTAGCATGATGTGCTGGCTGTTTTTGCAGGGACATCAATGCACATATTAGTCACAATGCAGACTGTGGGATTTAATTGCTCAGATGCAACTTAGTCTTGCAAAACTAATCTGGATTTTGCCAGATTAACCAGTTTACATTAATATCTAAAGCCCTGTGGAATTGAATGGCAGCATTGCTGCTTGCACTTTTGTTTCTTTGTTCCAGATGGGTTCTGATGAAATTAGAAATTATCTTCTCTACATAATAACAGAAACATATCAATTGGTAGTGTTTTCCTTCCTTTGATAGTTATTCATTCATATATTCCATGTGAAGTGAGTTCAGGAAGAAATTTAAAAAAACCCTCATCTTCTGCAAATTTAAACATTTTAGCTTTCAAATGATGAAGCAGAGTGCATATTAATCAATGCATCTGTTATTATTTCAGGTGCTTTATGACTATAATGGAATCTTCAGGTACAGGGAAAATATGCCATGAATATGACTTGCTCAGAGTCAGAAATAAAAGACTAATGCTTTTATTCTTTGTGTATTTGCATCCTAAGGAACACAGGGGGGGTTACACTATTGTTTTAACAAATTGGACAATAAAAACAATTTAAAGTAGGAAGGAAGGAAGGAAATACATATAGAGTCATGATGGGTTTATTATGTAGACATAGATATAGAGTGTCTTTATTTGTAACAGGGTGAATAATTATTTTTATTTGTTTTATTTTATTGATCCTGCATAGGATCGAAATGATCTCATTCTATTCCAAGTGCTTATTTCCTGTTTTATGAGATAGAATTTGGGGGGGGGGGGGGGGAACACAAAAAGCTTCCTATATCAGTTATGGTTCCTGGAACTCAAAAACACTGTGCACGGAACTTGGAAGTGAAGCAAATCAGAAGACAGATTATGAGTGGGGAAGGAAGATGCTTACAATGATAGAGAAGAGATGGAGTGGGCCACATCTTTCTCATGTCCAGTTTCCCTGCTCTTTGAGAAAGCTTTTTAGTTCCAACTTCACTCTCCACTGCTCAATACCTGCTTACTGGCTGAATATGCTTATATAACAGTGATGGCGAACATTGGGTGCCGAAAGTGTGGGTGTGCAGTGCCCCTCTTGCATGTCCCACTCCCTGCAAGGTACCAAAAGAATGTGTGTATGCGCAACAGCACACGCACGCCTGTTCACATCCATAATGCAATGCCCTTCCCCCAAGCAGGATTGCACAACCCCCCACGCTGCCGACACACACATGTGTACAAGCGTCACTGAAGCCTCCGGACTTCCGGTGGGCTTGTTGGGTCATCTGTCACCCTTCCCAGGCTCCAGGAGAGTCTCTAGAGCCTGCGGATGGCAAAAAAAAATGATCCCAATGGGCCAATGAGAAATTCGGAAACAAATTTCCAATTGGCCTGTTGGGCTGTTTTTCAGCATCCCCAGGCTCTGCAGGCTTTTTTAAAGTCTGGGGAGGGTGAAAATGGCCTTCCTATATACAGTGTTTCATATATAGATACTCTTTGACTTAAATTCATAATTGGGATGAGAATGTCAATTGTTTAGCAAAATGACCATTAAGCAAAATGCAACGTGACTGCTTCGCTCAGTGACCATAATCCTGGCACACTTGGTTTTAATCATTAAGTGATTTTCCAGATCATTAAGTGAAATGAAAGAATTGCCTGCTGAAAAATTTAAGCTCTGCATCCCCCAACAATATCTGCCTATCCCAGGTCCTTGGGAAAGACTCAGTAGGTGGACAAAATTGCCAAGTCTGGCTGAGAATGAAACCAATAATAATAAAATAAAATCAGTTCTCTTACACAGTTAAAGTTTTGTGTCTACAAATTCAAAACCAAAAATAATAATTTGTTATAGCAACATTTTATCAAAGAAAAGATCAGAGGTGTCTGTGGAATTTTATTTCAGCAGTACTATAAAAAACCCCATCTGAATTCTCATGTTCCCTATACCATTAGTTTCAGCTGACCTTTAAATAAAACTATACAGGATTTCTGTAGCAGCTCCTTGGAAAATGTCTGCATATCATGTCAGTTAAAGATGCAGTCATGTGCACATTTATCTAGGAGTAACTTCACCTGAACTAAATGAGAATAGACATGTATAGGGTTATACTGAAAAAATAGATATGAATATATACAAGCTATAGTATGGCTCACTTCTCTCATGACATTTTTATTTTTCACGCCTATTGCAATTTACTCTTGGAATGCAAACTTTATTAAGTATGATAAAATGTATCTTGCTTGACTTATCTATATGTACTATATAAAATAAAATCATTTCCTTATGACTATTGGACTTCAATTATTCTAATTCTCACAGACGCTGTATGATAAAGTATGGGGGGGGTGGCATGTAGGGCCATAGTGCTAACTTCACTCTTGACATAAACTTTCCCAACCTTCCCAGCTTTATGAGTCTACTTGAAGAATGGAATGATTAAGTAACAGGGATTTCACAATTCAAATTAAAATCAAAAGAAGAATTAGGGAGAAGGGAGAATTTTGGATTGGTGGACATATCTACAGATACAGGATATATATATCAAAAAGATAAGGCAGGACTCGGGTTCCAAGTGGGAAAGAGCAGTCTAGATAGGATAATCATGGGAACAGATACAAAACTAATTGGTAAAATTTATAAATTTTTAATCAACTATGAAATGGAGGTGGACATAAAGAAAATGTGATCAGCTGGGCAAAAAACTTCGGATATTCGATTGAATTGGATAAATGGGAAAAAAGTGTGGTCCTTTAATTGGCAAATTACCAGGTCAAATGCATTTATAGAAAACCAATGCAAGATGTTTTACCGTTGGCATTTAGCACCTGAGAGAATTTCAGAAATGTTTCCAAATGTATCACCTTTGTGTTGGAAATGTAAAAAAGGGATTTTTAACAAAGTATATAAAAAAGAAGATAAATACAGTACTTGATTTCCCATATTCTAACAGTGGCTAGGATAACATATACCTAATTATGGAAAAGTGAGGACCTACCAAGAGAAGAGATGATAATTTAAAACATTATGGAATGTGCCAAGATGGTTAACCAAAACATTAGAAGGGAAAGAGGAGTTTGGGATAAATTATAGAGTTTGGGATAAATTCTACATTTGGTTAAAATAAAGAAATAGCTGATTAAGTGAAATAAAATGCAAGGTTCAAAAGTTCAATAATTGATATGTTTATCTTCCTAATTGAAATTAGATTTTTCTGTCTTTTCTTCTTTTCTTTTTTCCTGTTTTGAATTTTTCTTTTCTTATGAAATGTATAGTATTTACAGTAAATATAGACAAAAAAAGTTCTCAGTTAATATGAAAATGTATACAGCACCGTATGTGCTTCTGACAAAAGTTGGGATGTAAATCATCCCGGATGTGTGTTTATGCGTTTTTATATGTATGTTTTGTTTTAAATAAAAAATAAAAAAATAATACTAATAATAAAAGAATTCAGATTCTGGATATAGAAAATCAAATTTAATTGAATCCACTCTGAAATTAACAAGCGAACCAGCTGAATAGCAATAGCATTTAGACTTATATACCACTTAACAGTGCTTTACAACCCGCTCTAAATGGTTTACAGAATCAGCATATTGCCCCCAACAATCTGGTACCTCAGTTTATCCACCTTGGAAGGATGGAAGGCTGAGTCAATCTTGAGCTTGTGAGACTTGAACTGTTGGCAGTTGGCAGAAGTATCCTACAATACTGCATTCTAGCCACTGCACCATCATGGCTTTTGGTCAACTTGAGTACCTAATCATCCTCATGCTCTTACATCTTACATCATGGTTGTCAAACTCAAGTGCATCACATGATGTCACATGACATATTGTGGCATTTTTGCCTTCACGCAGCCAGATTGAGCGTGGCCTGCATGTAGTGCATCCGGCACGCAGGCTGCAAGTTTGACACCCCTGCCTTTTATCTTTTCCTTGGCAGTCCTCAAATCTGGCCTTGAAGTGTAGAGAGCTGAATAGTCTCTATGATGACTTTGACAGTTATTTTTGTAACAGGTTGATAGCTACATTTATTAATAATTTCCTGGGTAATCTGGTGAATACTATGTTATCTTTTGTCTAACTTGTTTATTATACACTATTTATCTATGGTTATTGTAAAATTTAGCTTCAATTAATAAGATACTATTTTTTCCTATTTTAGCTAGCAATCTACAGCCAGGCTCTATAAGTCATAAAGGCAGTTGGTTGGATTTTTTTTAAAAAAAGTGTTCCTGTGTTCCTCCCCTATAGAAATATAAACTGTTGTATTTTAATTATTATATTTTATTTATCTTACTATTATTTATCTAAATTGGAAAATAAACAGGACTAAAAATAGGAATTAAAATAGTAGGGCAATTTCTGTATCAACCACTAGCAAATGTATAATTTAATTAAATATCAGATTTAAAATTTACATTTACATTGCATTTATATCCTAAAGTTCCCCCCCTCCCCATTTCTGTTATTATAGCTTCATTTTTATAGCTACAAATAATGATTTTTCAATTGTAACCCTAGAATAATCAATAGATTAATATTTTGTTCACAGAATCGGGACCAGTACTTTATAGACATTAAGGGAAACCATACAAGTTCCACTTTGTACTAATAAGCTTACTAAACGTGGAGCTTGATAAAAGATAATTAATGCAAGGCATCGCTATGTTCCAAGATCAGCTAAGGAAAAGAAATCAATTTTGTTTAGGAAAATGAGCTTGTTGTTTAGGAGAAGCTGCATGCTGTTACCTTACATTATAAAACATCTCATTTGTTAAGCCTTCTCAATGTATTGGAATTGTTTACTTAAACAGATGCAGAAAGAGATTTGCAGTTTACTGATTCTTCCAATCGTATATCTTGATTAAGAAACAGTGCCCTAATTCATTGTTTTTTCAACTAAATTCAAGCAGCTTGCTTAATAGAGTGTTTAAATATTAGAATAGTTTGAATATATTTATTTAAATGTTAGACTATTTAAATATTAGAATAGTTTGAATATATTTATTTAAATGTTAGACTATTTAAATGCTCTATTAAGCAAGCTGCTTGAATTTAGTTGGAAAAGCAATGAATTAGGAATTTCCTGTCTCTGATAAGAAACTGATTCTTTAGAATATTATTTCTATTCTATTATTATTTAAAATATTTAAATATTTAAAATATTATAAATGCTTTAAAGCAACTTTTTTTTGAAATAATGAAACATTTCCCAAGGGATTCCTGGTTCTTTTTCTGTGGAGAGGGTAGAAATTGTAAATATAATAGGGAAATGTGTGGCTTTGCTCTCTTGTTTTATTTTATCCTTTCTCCCCACATTGGAAATAATAATTAGTCCTGCCAAGCAGCCTTTTTCCATCGTATTTCTGATTGTGATTAATTAAGGGATTATATTGACTGTTTTGGTTTCATTCTATTTAAAACAAACAAAATACTATCTTTCCCATTAAGTGATCATGCATATGGCATAAATGCATATATATATATATATATATTGTGCTACTTTGGACAAGGTTATAACGGAATGAATATTTCATTACATGTATATCTGTGTTTTACAGCTGCACTCCAATTCCGACAAAGGTGATGGATCAGTCAAATACATTCTTACCGGTGAAGGGGCTGGGACTATCTTTATTATTGATGACACGACTGGAGACATCCATTCAACCAAAAGCCTAGATCGAGAAAAGAAGACACACTATGTACTACACGCCCAAGCTATTGATAGATGGACAAACAAGCCACTTGAGCCTGAATCTGAGTTTATTATCAAAGTACAAGATATCAATGACAATGCACCCAAATTTACAGATGGACCATATATCGTTACTGTGCCAGAGATGTCTGATATGGGTAAGAAGAAGAATATGAAATACCATTGATATACTGTTTATTTGACATTTGGTAGGTGGAGTTGGGTTGTTTTCTCATTTAAGGTAGTAATTCTTTTCAGACCTCATCAGAATGCTGGAAAATAGCATTATTCCACCTTTAACTTTTAAACTTTTAACTTCAAAAAGCATAAAGAAAAATCCACAATTATATAGCTTATAAAAATAGCAACATCATTTCCAAATAAAAATATTCTCCAACCTGAAAACCGTGATTTTAAACTAATAAATGGTTAGCATAAGGATGACTTATTAAATTGAATTCTTGGGTTAGGGAGTAAAAGTATTATTATTTTTCACATAGAGGAAAAAGTGATACCTGTTTATTATCTGTCCATCTTCCATCCATCCATCCATTCATCCATTTATTCCCAGATATAGGGGAATACATGGGAAGTTGAATAAAAAAGGCAGATGTGAATGGAGTGGTCAAAGCCATGCTCCTTTTTAGATGCATGTGATATATGCAACTCATGTTGTGAGTGCCACTTCAGTGCTTTGACTTATCCTGATAGATTTCCATGTCTTATAATTTTAACATGATTCCATATACGTTATATGGCATATATGTTATAACTACCATTGGACAAAAAAACTGTGAGACAGGAATTTTAAGGAATAATAAAGATAAATAGAGGTCTGGAAGCAAAAACATATGAAGAATGGTTGCAGGAATTAAGTATGTCTAGTTTAATGAAAAGAAAGACTAGTGATGATATGATAATAGTCTTACAATATCTAAGGAGCAGCCACAAAGAAGAGGGAGTCAACCTAATCTCCAAAACACCTGAAGGTAGAACAAGAAGCAATGAATAGAAACTAATAATGAAGAGAAGAAATCTAGAAGTAAGAAGAAAATTCCTAAAAGTTAGAACAATTAATCAATGAAACAACATGCTTCCAGAAGTTGTGGATATTCTAACACTGGATATTTTAAAGAAAAGATTGGGCAATAATTTGTCTGAAATAGTATAGGGTTTTCTTTTTGAGCAAACAGTTGGACAAGAACATTTTCAGGGTCCCTTCCAATTTTGTTATATTGAATTACATCCTATCATACGAAACCTTCTAAACAATACAACTTGCTTTTGATAAGAAACTCAGTATTTTTATTGATTTATTCATTCATTCATTCATTCATTCATTCATTCAATTCTTATGCCACCCTTCTCCTTAGACTCAGGGCAGCTTACAACATGTTAGCAATAGCACTTTTTAACAGAGCCAGCATATTGCCCCCACAATCCGGGTCCTCATTTTACTCACCTCAGAAGGATGGAAGGCTGAGTCAGCCTTGAGCCGGTGATGAGATTTGATCTACAGTCAGCTTCAGTGGCCTGCAGTACAGCACTCTACCTGCTGTGCCACCCCGGCTCTTTTCTTATAAACATTAAAGATCACATATTTGGATTGTAGATTATACATCCATCATATAAACTGAATATTATGTAATAATATGATAAAAGAAGAGAGACACTAATGTGATATCAAAGTAGAGTGTTTTTCTCATATTATCAGCTTCTGGATATGCTGAAGTAGCTAATAGTGATAATCCAGAGACTTGAAACTTCACATTAGACTTCAAGCATCTTGTTGTGTGTGCCTCTCCATTTTTCCTCCATACTCTGAGTCCTTGGTTTCCAAATGAGATGCAAAAGTTTCCACACTCTGTGTTAATTTGGGGAGCCATGTCATCTGCTGGTGTTGGTCCACTGTGCTTCATTAAGTCCAGGGTCAACACAGCCGTCTACCAGGAGATTTTGGAGCACTTCATGCTTCCTTCTGCTGCTGAGCTTTATGGGGATACTGACTTCAATTTTCCAGCAGGACTTGGCATCTGCCCACACTGCCAAAAGTGCTAAAGCCTGGTTCAATGACCGGTAGGATTACTGTGCTTGATTGGGAAGCAAACTTGACTGACCTGAACCCTATAGAGAAAATATGGGCATTGCCAGGAGAGAGATGAGAGACTGAGACTGAACAATTCAGAAGAGCTGAAGGCCATTATTGAAGCATCCTAGTTTTCCATAACATCTCAGCAGTGCCACCGGCTGATATCTTCTATGCCACACTGCATTGAAGCAGTAATTGCTGAAAATGGGCCCAAACCAAGTACTGAGTATATATGCATGCTTATACTTTTCAGAGGTCCAATATTGTTCTATGTACAATCCTTGTTTTATTGATCACATGTAATATTCTAAATTTCTACGATGGCGGATTTGGGATTTTCATAAGCTGTACCCCATAATCATCACAATTATGACAAATCATGGCTTGAACTATCTCGCTGTCCATGTAATGAATCTCTCTCATATATAACGTTTCATTTTTTAAGTTGCATTGCTGAAATAAATGAACTTTTGCATTCTAATTCTATTCTAATTTTTCCAGTTTCACCTGTAAATACCAACATCAATAGTCTGCATTTAATAGCCACCATAGGGACTGACAATTTGGTTATTAAATGAAATAATCATACCCTAAAAAGGGTGGAAATGTTGGTGTGTCTTATATGCCGAATACAGCTATCTTTGGCCTCCTGAAGCCCCACCCCTGCATCCCATTTCTGCAAAAAATGGGCCCATTTTTCACAAAAATGGGGTGCACGGGGTTTGGGAGGCCTGCAGCGTGCTCCTGGGGGAAGGTAAAAACATCTCCATGTGTGAAAAAATTGACAAAAACCAGGTGCGTTTTTGCCTTCCCCAGCCCCCAGGAGTTCTCTGCAGGCCTCCCAAACCCTCTGCCCAGTCCCTTTTTTAAACAAAAAAATGGGTGGAAAAATGGCTCCATTTTTGCAAAAAAACAGAGGTGGCTTGCAGAGTGCTTCTTGGGCCGTGGAGGACAAAAACTTTTTTTCTTACTTATTACTTTGTAACTTTGCACATTTACAATCTTTGCAGGTCTGCAAAGCAAAGGAAAATTGAAGTAAGATGGTAACTTCAGGAGGCCAAAATCTTGATGCATCTTATATATATCTTATATACCGGTGACTATAGTTACCATCTTATTTCAATTTTACTTTGCTTTGCAGACCTGTGAAGATTGTAAATGTGCAAAGTTACTTTTTTTTACCACTGTCACAATTGCTAACGGGTACTAAATGAGGCAGTTGCTAAATGAGAACTACCTGTATTAGCATCCCACATTAGCATTTTTAATGACAATTAGCATACTCATGATGACAGCAGCAAGTGTTAATTGGAAACCTGGGTAGCAAATCAAGGATGAAATGAAGTGAGAAGAGAATACAGAGTTGCTAAGCACTGTTATGCGTCCTACTTGTCACCCTTATAATTCATTTCTTTGGACTGAAAATTTGTCATGTGTGATCCTGCATGACCCTGAAATAATTTTAATTTCTAATGGAGTTAGACAGAGTTCTCCATCTCTGTCTGCACGAACTTTGACTCTCACGATTTCTTCTGCCTTTTCAGCCACTCATTATCTATTTAGTAAGGAGGTTGTTGAAGAGCATTTCAATGTCATCCTCAAAATCAAGAGCCTGTATGCTACCACTTTCTCCTGCTATCAGCAAAGGGTCATGTGAACTTTTTCTCTCGCAATCGTGCTTCAGATACATCTTCTTTGTCCCTGTTAAGAAATGATGCAGATTAGCCATACTGTTTTTCTTTGGTGAAGAACTGTTGTAAAGAGTGACTGTTTACAAATTGTACATGAAAATAATGTTCTACTTATTTTATGGTTAATGTTCAGTTACTGCCTTTTCTTCTAATTATGACTGCGAAGCATGTTTTAGTATAATAATAATAATAATAATAATAATAATAATAATAATAATAATAATAATAATAATATAACAACAACAACAAATTTGAAAGGACCTTGGAGGTTTTCTAGTCCACCCCCCTGCTTAGGCAGGAAACCCTATACTGTACTACTTCAGACAAAGGGTTATCCAACATCCACACCGAATGCTGTGCCGAAAGACCTCAGCCGGCATTTAAAAACAATAAACATTGAAAAAATCATGATCTATCAGTTGCAAAATGCCACCGTACTTGGATCTGTGCACATTATACGAAAATACATCACACAGTCCTAGGCACTTGGGAAGTGTTTGACTTGTGATACTATAATACAAAATCCAGCATATAAATCTTGTTTGCTGTACATTACTGTGTTTTATGTGAAAACAACAACAACAACAACAACAACAACAAAGTTGGAAGGACCTTGGAGGTCTTCTAGTCCAACCTCTCGCTTAGCCAGGAAACCCTACACTACTTCAGACAAATGCTTATCCAACATATTCTTAAAACTTCCAGTATTGGAGAATTTACAACTTCTGGAGGCAAGCTGTTTCACTGATTAACAGTAAGGTGAGGAAATTTCTCCTTACTTCTAAGTTGCTTTTCTCCTTGTTTAGTTTCCACCCATTGCTTCTTGTTCTACCCTCAGGTGCTTTGTAGAATAGTTCGACTCCCTCTTCTTTGGGGCAACCCCTGAGATATTGAAACATTGCTAACATGTCTCCCCTAGTTCTTCTTTTCATTAAACTAGACATACCCTGTTCCTGCAATCATTCTTCATATATTTTAGCCTTCAGTCCCCTAATCATCTTTGTTGCTTTTCTCTGCACTCTTTCTAAAGTTGCAACATCCTTTTTACACAGTAGTGACCAAAACTGAATGTGGTATTCCAAGCTTGGTCCTACCAAAGCATTATAAAGTTGTATTAACACTTCAGGTGATCTTGGTTCTATTCCTCTGTTAATGCAGCCTAGAACTGTATTGTCTTTTTTGGCATTTGCTGCACACTGTTGGCTCATATTTAAATGGTTGTCCACTGGGATTCCAAGATCCCTGTCACAGTTACTATTGTTGAGAAAGGTGTCAATTCTTTGATGCTTTTATATCAGAATCTTGCTTTGAATAAAAAAAGTATTGGAGTCAATCCCTGTTATCAAAACTTGGGACCAGAAAATCCCCAGCACTGAGAAATCTGGAAAAAACTTGCTGATATCCTTGAGTAATTGAGTGAGTGAGTGAGTGATTTTCATTGTTTTACCACTCCTAGTGACTACATTGGATTTTTTCATGACAATCTATCCTTGTTGCTGGTCCTTCTATTGCACCTTTTCCACCTTTTCCAGAGAGCTAGGGCTTCATATAAAATAGCATCAGTTGATTCTGGTCACTTCTTTTTGACGACCCATTTATTTCTTTTGTTGTCTGTTGCAGTATTCTCATGAGTTTTCTCCATCACCAAAGTTCAAAAGCCTCAATACTTTGCCTAACCTGATTCTTCAATTCCATTTGTTGCTTCTGTAGTATGTCACAGTGAATACCAGGGCTTGCACAGTTTTAATCGCCATAGGTATAAAAACATCAAAGTATTTAAAGGTTTTTTTGAAGTTTTTGTGGCTCTCTGACCTTAATAATTTACTTGAAGATGTTTCATTACTGGACTAGGCAATATCTTCAGATACTAGAAATAATTAGAGTTTGCTCTCTGTTTATAATCATGTCCTGCCAGTGCTGGTGGAGGTTTTTTTTTTCTCGGTAGTTCCATCATTAGACTGTTTATTGCTTAATCTATTTGTCTGGGTTGATAGTTCCTTAATTAGGGTAATTGTTTCTCTAGTGTTAATCCTGGTATTAATTTCTACCTATCTATGTGTTGATTGCTAGTGAGAAGTTCTGGGGGGTTTTTTCTTTCCTTTTTAATTTTTTTATTGTCTCTCTTGGAGTGTAAATGTTGTTTTTTTCTATGTGTCTCTTGATGGCTGATTTTTTCTGAGTGCCAAGGTTACAGGAATTCCTTATGATTTTTCGATTTACTTGGGATTAGGCTGCTCACAGTTTCCCAGTTGAAACTATGGTTATGTTTGTCAGTGTGTTGTAAGATTAAGGAGTTTTCATTCTATCTTCTGGTTTCTAATTGACATTTATAGTTAGTTTTCTGCCTGTATTCCTACACAGTATCTTTTCATGCATAGTGCTAAAAAGATTTAAAGACCTTCATGGCTGATCTGCTAAGTGGTAGTCTGCAGCATAATCCATTTGTTCCTTTACAATTGATAATTGATCCTCAAAGACAACAGATATCAACTACTGTGACATCTTCATTGCCCATTCTAAGGCTGGTTGTTGTACCTGTTGGTCTTTTTTTATATTTTGGTCCCGATTTCCCCACTTTGTTCCTTAACATTTATTACTACAGTTTCCACATCCTTTGTATTTTCAGCTATGTTATAATTCAACATGTTATCGTATTTTTAGAGTATAAGCCGCCCCGAGTCTTCGGAGAGGGGCGGCATACAAATCTAAATAATAAATAAATAAATAAAATAAATAAGACACACCTTTTTCCTCCCTAAAAGAGGTTGAAAATTCAGGTGCGTCTTATATTCTGAATGAAGCTTTTTTTTTCAAAGCTTTATTTTTGCCCAGCTATAACTAGGTAATAATTAACTTCCCAGCTCTTATCTTGCAGGTTCTTTCATTGTTACTCTCTGCCAATAATGTTTTCCAAGTTCTAAGTCTTTGCAATTTTTTTTTCATTGCTCTAACTTGCTCCAAATGTTTCTTTCCAACCCTAACCAGATGCTAATGATTTTCCCAGCTCTTACTGGTTTGCAAGCTCTTTTGTTGTTACTCTCTCTGAATAAGGTTTTTTAAAAGCACTAACCCGGGAATAAAATAATGTGCTGAAAACTAAGGAGGTTAGCCAGATGAATATCTGGTAAGCAGATTCTTTCACATATTTTCCTCCCCCAAAACTAAGGTGCGTCTTATACGCCGGTGCGTCTTATACTCTGAAAAATACGGTACTTCCTCCAGCTTTAAAACCACCCTCCTTCCAATACTGATCTCCTTAATACAAAATAAAAGGCATAAAGGGGCAAATCTGTTTCTGTTTTTTTGTACACATTCATTTGCACTCCCTTACAGGAAATCTGCATTACATTATGCATGACCATTGGCTTGTGAACACCCTCTAGATGTGAATGGACTGCCTGCAGAACTCAAAATGGCAAACAGCCAACTATCAATGAAATCTGATTCAAAATGGGGGAAAGTTGGTTTGTGCCATCAATAAGAGCACTAGCACTGCAGATCAGCATCTCATGGATGTGCCCAGATGTGGGTGCTGTAGAGATGCCCTGGCAGCATTTCATTCTCTCTTGCCCATGTGGCTGGCAAGGAGAAGCCCACTGCTGCAAGTGGAAAGATATCTCTCTTAAGCACATGACATCTCATGCATATGTAGTATGGTGCTGCAGATAAGGAGGCACCACTAGCATCTTTCTTTCATGCCCACACAGCTGGCAAGGAGAATACAGGTGTTGCAGACAGGAAGGAACAATAACACCTAGCCCTCCACCACTGCATTTCCAAGCTCCTCTCCTTGGCCTTCTTCTTAATACATACATATACAATCCCTCCCTCCACCTGGGCTCTGTGTATGTTCCAGACAGTTTTCAGCAGTTCATAGTAAAATAAACATTTTATTAAGCAGATTTAATAACAGATTTTGTAATGGAACTAATTCTTGTCTTCCGGACTTGCTGTAATCTGCAGTAGATAGATAGATAGATAGATAGATAGATAGATAGATAGATAGATAGATAGATAGATAGATAGATAGATAGATAGATAGATAGATAGATAGATAGATCATGTGTGTTGGTACCTATTGAAGTTCCTATCATTGCAGTGTCCCATAATCATTAATCAATACATAGATTAAAGAATACACGTGTACACACATTAATTCAACAAAATACTTTTCACATGTATTAGACATCCCAAGCAATGTTTCAAAGGGACTGAATATTACTTTCAGTAGGCTGAAATTGTAAAATAAGTGAGGGAACACTCATGCCAGATAGACTTATACCAACTATTGCTCTGTTTTGGTGTCATATAATATATATGTTTTTTAATGCGGTGCTATAAAGACCAATTTTTTTAAAAGAAAAAATGTTTATGAATTTTTAAAAATTGCAATACCTAGAACAATGAACTGATTATATGAAAACTAGGGAACTCAGAGAATGATGGAAGCAGTGTAGACAGTGTAACCGTACATTTATAATGTTAAATCAGAAAGTTGAATTTGCTTTCTCTTTTTGAGCTGACTAGCTATCAACATAATGTAAAAACTGATCAATGTTATTTTATGCATTCAGAGTTTAATGATCTATTCAAAAACTACTCTAAATGGTTTCTTATGTGCAACAAAATACATGTTTCTTTTTTCTGTATTTCCTCCCCACTTATCTTTTTTCTTTGTTATTTATAAAGATAGAAAAAAAGTATTTTCTTCTTTTAAAAATAATGATTTTAAGAAATGTTTTTGAACCAAGTGAATTTTCAAAGTGCAAAAGTGGTGGATAATTAAGTGCCAGTCTGTAGATTAATTCAGGAAGGGACATCAGTCAACTTGAGCACTTAAAAAGGTAAACAACTCTTCAAAATTCTTTGGTAGTAGGTGACTGTGGAATGAAAATGTGAGGCTGAAAATAATTTTTTAGGATTTTTATGCATTCTGAAAATGAGGTATACTGACTTTCCATAGCAATTCACTAAATTCCAGCCTATCAACTAAATTACTTTTACTTACAGTTCTTGAATATTTAGAATCCCAGATGCTAGGAAAGCAGGATCCACTTCTTTTAAGACATGGACTCATATTATGAAGAATGATATTTCTGCTATTGTCTCTGTAAAAAATGAGAGATGTTATGCAGAAACTTTGGGACACAAGAACCAAAAGGATTATTCTAAGTTGTTTCACTGAGTTGTCTTCAGGATTTTCTATCCAAAAATGAAGAGCTCCAGTTAAGTTGTGTACTTTTGAAGGCTTGCTTACAATCAAGAAAATTTAAGCAATTCAGAATCAGGTGTCTGATTTACTTTCCTTGCCTTATAGATCTGCTTGTGAGCTTGTTTTCTGTACACAGATATATGCACACGAGAGGGGGGCGGGGGGAGGCAGAGAGATTAAAATTGTAAATGGATCCACCCATAACTTATACTTTTATTTATCATCTATCAATCTTACTACCCTACATCCATACCTCATTCTCTACTGATATAAACAAACATTTAACTAATGTCTTAATGAGCACTTGATGGACAACATCAATTGCAACACCTAGAACAATGTACTGATTATATAAAAAAAATACAAAAACACAAAACTTGGTAGATGAAATAATAGAAGCACATAAACACCTAGCTACTGCTAAGAACTGAAAAGCTGTGCAAATAAAATGTTTTGCACTTGTTTGCAAAAACCAAGTGAGATTTGAGTAGTCCATGTAGCTTTGAGGAAAGGGAATTCCAGAGTATTAAAGTTTGTTGCAAAATCAAAACCAGAAGTACACACAGATATACTGATTCAGCTGGATACATAAACTTCTATATATTTACAATACCACAAGTAGAATAATTGTTTGATTGGTTAAAGGCAGTAGAGAACACTTGTTATCTGGTCTGCTCTCCATAAACCTCAGGGGAAAATATGTACTTGACACCAAGTATATATACACCAATATGTACTTGACAATACACCAATATACTTGACAAAACAAATTAAAAACAAATTAAATTAAAAGCAGGTAGCCTCAACTGGACCTTTCTAGACATAAATGGAATCAGCAGTTTCTATCTATGAAGACATTGCCTGATATATGCCCACAACATATAGGGATTTAAAGGTAATAATCCACATAACCTAGCCATTACATTCTGCATGAGCAATAGCTTCTGGGTTGTCTCTAAGTACAGTCTATTTCAGTTGTCTGTCTGAGTACTGAATTACTGGCACCAGGGCATTCAGGTCTAAAGTGAGTTATAAACTGTTGTGGTTGACTCTGGCCCAGCTCCTGCCCCAAGGAATGTGGATGTGGATGTGGGGGAAACATCCACATGCCACAAGCCTGTTTTGCTCCCGACGAAGGCTTCTCTGACGAAGGAAGCATGAGTAGCAGGGAAGAGGGGAGCTTGGCAGACAGCCCAGGAGGAGATCAATCATCCTTATCATCCCTGGATTCTGAACAAGAACGTATGACAGACCCACGCATGCGTAGAGTGATGCATAGGAGAGAACAACTGAAGGATTATTACAGGAGATAAGTGAGGCTACCTGTGGTTGGGTGGGGCTGCTGTAATTAGTGCTACAGATAAAAAGAGCAGCGTGCTGATTTAGCCTCGTGGAAGTTTATCTGATTCATAGCTTCGTCAAGATCGTGGTTTTGCTGTTTCCCTGTTCAAGATTGTGTGTGGACTTTCTGGACTATGGAATTGGACTCAATTTCCCAGTTACTGGGTGAGAAATTGGATTGCATTTAACCTGTGCCTTGTGTGTACCAGAAAATCCCTTTGACATTTAAAAAGGGAGTTTTTTCTGCTTTTCTGTTGATAAAGACTTTTGGTTTTCCTTCTGTCGTGTGGTATGTGTCTTTTTGGACCAATTACCCTGTAATTACGGGCGGTTGGGACACGCCGGCAGAACATAAGCAATGTTACAAATGAAGCTAGGTGAAGGCCAATTGTCACAATTTTACCTGCTGTTTTAATGGGATCCAAGAATTAAGGAGAATCATTGCCCCCAAGTTATGAGCCATCAGCTTTAGAAGAAATGAGATTCCCACTCAGGATAGCTACTAGAATTGATGTTATTGGGTTGCCTAGTTTCATTTATTGATGTTGTAAATTAATACACCATATTGCAGTGACATTTGTAACAGTCTAGCTGTTCATTACTAACCAACAACTCCAAATCAATAAGATTTCATTTGATTTCATCTAGATTCTTAAAGCTTCCAGATACTAGTTCAAGATTGTGACAAATTTATTGTGCTTAAGTAAAATTTTGATTTATAGTTGCTGGAGAAAACTACAGAAAAAACAGGGGCATTGATATATAGAATCCCCAAGGAAACATATTATAATGTGATTTCCAGTGCTCAGTCTGGAAGTGGGATTCATCAGATTCTGACCAGTTCTAGAGAACCGGTAGCAGAAGTGTGGAATAGTTCGGAGAACTGGTAAATACCACCTCTGACTGGCCACCCCCCCAACTATTCTCTGCCTCCTGAGTCCCAGATGATCAGAAGAAATGGGGATTTTGCAGTAACCTTCCCTTGGAGTACGGAGGGAATGGAGATTTTACAATATCTTTCCCCTGCCATGCCCTCCAAGCCACCCCCACCAAGCCATGCCACACCCACCAAGCCACAACAAACCCACAGAACCGACAGTAACATTTTTGAAATCCACCACTGGCTCAGACATGTCTCTTCCCTTTTCTGAATTGATATATGTATTTCAGAAACATGTAACATAAAGTATCTTAGCACCTCTTTATGAACAAGAGAAAGGAGGAATAGGATGAGACACATCAAAATGCTGTGTTTCACAGCTCCTTCCAGCTATTTCCTGACAGTAATTTTGGTAATTATCAGTAATTCCTGAACAGTAGATGTGGCAGAGAGCTTAGCCCTGAAGGAATTTTAAAGAGTCATTGTGGGTCATTATTACTCTACAAATCCAAGCATCTTCACAGCAATCAGTTACTAACCACATAATAGTACTTGTTAGTAATAAAAAAGAAAAGATAAGAAGTCTTTGTAGAACATCTTTCCAAATCATCTCAACTATTCATTACACATTTTGCTTCAGGGGGTCAAGGATTTCATTTCACTCAATGTATCTCCTGTATAATTTTCAGTCCTCCTGTCCATTCTTAAGCACTTAACATTGCTTTTTTGAAATTAAGTGTTGGAATATATCACACACAGGTTGAAATTTCTAAAAACACATAAGGAAATGATTTATTTATTTAAGAGTACTTTGAATAATTTAAGCATCTATGTCTAATGAGAAAAGGACTGGGTTTTTTTTTTAAAAAAGCTCCAGTCTCTGTGTGAAATACTTCTGAGAAAGTTTCAGAGTTCATTCCTGTTTCCACTTACTTTCCTATTGCAAATTCTGTGTGGTTCAAAACCATCTCTGAAAGACTGAGGAATTTTCCAGTGAGTCTGCAATCATCGCATCAGATGATTTTTTCTGTGCTAAATGTAAAACTTGACTTAAAACTTTTCATTTAGTTTGAAGTTACAACAGCACTGAAAATAATAGCTTGCAACTAATCCTCATTTTATAACCATTGCAGCATCCCCATGATCACGTGATTAATATTTGGGCACTTGGCATCTATAGTATTTAGCATTAACATTTAGACATATACCACTTCACCGTGCTTTACAGCCCTCTCTAAGCAGTTTACAGAGAATAAGCATATTACCCCCAACAATCTGGGTCTTCATTTTACTGACCTTAGAAAGATGGAAGGCTGAGTCAACCTTGAGCCTACTGAGATTCGATCTGCCAAACAGCTGGCAGCTGATGATCAGCAGAAGTAGCTTGCAGTACTGCACTCTAACCACTGCACCATCGAGGCTCTTTCATAAATATCTGACATATAATTTTGAGAATTGCAGCATCCCAGAATCATTTGATGGCCATTTGTGACCTTCCCATCTGGCTTTGGACAAGCAATGTCAATGGGGAAAGCTAAATTTTTTTAACAGCCTCAAATAATACAGTTTTAAAACAAATTTGACTTCCCCACCCCCAATTAACTTTGCTTATCAATGCTTGACTTAACAATGGAAATTATGGTTTTGATTCTGGTTGTGAATCAAGATCTTTCATTGCTACAGCACAAACTAAGCAGGTTTATACTTTTTGGCAGCCTCAGCCTTTGCTAACTGTCCCTAAGGAGTGGGACCTCAGTCACATGTGGAATCTTGTGCTACTGCTGCCCCGTCCACACATGTACACATCACAGTTAAATGCATTTAAAGGTCTTTAAAAATCTTTATTGAGCTATCCAGGCCCTGTTATTCAGTCCCTAGCAGTTCTACACTAGCCAAAACCCACACCCTCTTCTGGTCCCACCAGAGGCTCTTGGAAGTGGACAAAAAGACTGGATTAAATTATAGAATTTAGTAACTAGAATGGCCACACACAGCAATGCAAGAATCCAAAGCTAGGAGTAATCCACAAGGCAAGGCACAAAGTTAAGACATCCATCTTAGGTCCAAACATGACTCTGAAATCAAGAAACGCAGGAAGCAGGAACATGAAACAAAACACATTGTTCCAGCAATATCCTTATCTTTGGGCAGGCTTAAATAGTTAACCCTGGTACAGTTTGTTTGTTTGTTTGTTTGTTTGTTTGTTTGTTTGTTTGTTTGTTTGTTTATTTATTTATTTTGTCCAATACACAATGAGGGTTTTAGTGGGTATATATCTATACAGTGATCCCCCGCTCGTTGCGAGGGTTCCGTTCCAGGAGCCCCCGCAACGAGCGGGTTTTCGCGAAGTAGCGATGCGGAAGTAAAAACACCGTCTGCGCATGTGCAGACGGTGTTTTTACTCCCACAGCGCTAGCGAGGAGCCGAAGATTGGGGGCGGGGCGGCTGTTTGCCGCCGGCATGGAGGGCTTCCTAGCAGCCCCCCAAACCCGGGTTGGGGGTCCGGGGGGCGCTTGGTATCGCCGGTTTTGAGCTGAGTCCGGAAGCGAATTCGCTTCCGGACTCAGCTCAAAACCGCCGATAGCAAGCGGCAAGGAACGCCTTGTCTCGGCGCTTTCGAGCTGTCAGCTCGAAAGCGCCGAGACAAGGCGTTCCTTGCCGCTTGCTATCGGCGGTTTTGAGCTCAAAACCGCCGGTTTTCAGCTCAAAACCGCCGATAGCAAGCGGCAAGGAACGCCTTGTCTCGGCGCTTTCGAGCTGTCAGCTCGAAAGCGCCGAGACAAGGCGTTCCTTGCCGCTTGCTATCGGCGGTTTTGAGCTCAAAACCGGCGGTTTTGAGCTCAAAACCGGCGATACCAAGCGGCAAGGAACGGCTTGTCTCGGCGCTTTCGAGCTGACAGCTCGAAAGCGCCGAGACAAGCTGTTCCTTGCCGCTTGCTATCGGCGGTTTTGAGCTAAATCCGGGAGCGAATTCGCTCCCGGATTTAGCTCAAAAGCGGCGAGAATGAACGGCGTGGGCGGGCGAAGGGTGGGCGGCAGCGAGGAGTTTGCGTGGGCGGTGGGGAAACTCCTCGCTGACGCCAGCAAGAGGGGGAAGACCAAGGGAAGCCGCTGCCATCTACGCATGCGTGCCCGGCACGCATGCGTAGATGGTATTTTTGACTTCCGGGTTGAAAAATAGCGAAGTACCCTGTTCGCAATGGTTGGGGACGCAATAAACGGGGGATCACTGTATACACATAGTAAAATACATGATGAAGGTTATAGAGGAGATACTCATAGTAAAATATATCTAAGAAATAATAGAAAAGAAGATATAGTAATAGAACATATCAATGAAAGAATAGAAGAAGAGAGATAGGAATAGATGAAAGGTATAGGAGATATAGGAGAGCAATAGGACAGGGGATGGAAGGCACTCTAGTGCACTTGTACTCGCCCCTTACTGACCTCTTAGGAATCTGGATAGGTCAACCATAGATAATCTAAGGGTAAAGTGTTGGGGGTTTGGGGATGACACTATGGAGTCCAGTAATGAGTTCCACACTTCGACAACTCGGTTACTGAAGTCATATTTTTTACAGTCAAGTTTGGAGCGGCTAATATTAAGTTTAAATCTGTTGTGTGCTCTTGTGTTGTTGTGGTTGAAGCTGAAGTAGTCGCCGACAGGCAGGACGTTGCAGCATATGATCTTGTGGGCAATACTTAGATCTTGTTTAAGGCGTCTTAGTTCTAAACTTTCTAGGCCCAGGATTCAAAGTCTAGTCTCATAGGGTATTCTATTTCGAGTGGAGGAGTGAAGGGCTCTTCTGGTGAAGTATCTTTGGACATTTTCAAGGGTGTTAATGTCTGAGATGCGATATGGGTTCCAAACAGATGAGCTGTATTCGAGGATAGGACTGGCAAAAGTTTTGTAAGCTCTGGTAAGTAGTGTGAGATTGCCAGAGCAGAAGCTACATAGGATTAGGTTTACAACTCTTGAAGCCTTCTTGGCTATATTGTTGCAGTGGGCTTTGGCACTTAAATCTTTTGTTATTAGTATACCAAGGTCTTTAACCGAGTGGGGATTATCTGTGATAATTTGATTATTCAGTTCATATTTGGAGTTCAGATTCTTCTTCCCAATGTGTAGGACCGAGCATTTGCTAGTTGAGATTTGGAGTTGCCATGTGTTAGACCACTCAGAAACAGTGTCAAGGTCTTTTTGGAGAGTAGTTGTGTTATCGGTGGTGTTGAAGAGTTTTACATCGTCGACGAAGAGGACACAGTTGCTTGTGATGTAATCGCAAAGGTCATTGATGTAGAGAATGAAGAGCGTTGGTCCCAGTACACTACCTTGGGGAACACCGCTTTTAACTGGGACAGGGGTGGATATGGTGCTTCCTATATTGACCACTTGTCTGTTTGACAGGAATGCTGTAATCCAGCTATGGAGGGATCCTGAGATGCCATAGGATTTGAGTTTTAGGAGTAGTTTGTCGTGGACCACTGAATCAAAGGCTTTGCAGAAGTCAATATAAATTTCATCTGTAGATTTCTCTTGATCTAGATGAGTTGTCCATATATTTTTGCAGTGGAGGAGCTGCAGGTTGCAGGATAGTTTTTTTCGGAAACCAAATTGTTTGTTAGAAAGCAAATTATTAATTTCTAGATGGAGAGTAATTGATTTGTTTATAATTGATTCCATGACTTTGCATGGGACGCAGCGTAGTGAAATTGGTCTGTAGTTATCGACAAGAGAGGGGTCTCCTCACAATGGGTGAAGCTGCCTCCTTGTGAGTAACCTGGCCAACTGGTGTTGTTCCTGTCACCTCTCAGCCCTACATGCCCTTTGATCTGAGGGAGAGGTTGATGCCACCTCCACATCCTCACTGACTACTGGCAGCAGTTCTCACTCCCTGCCTGGAGCCTCCAGGTTAGCTTGTTGCAGTTGTAATTCTCTTCAGCCAGCTTGCTCCATCCCAAGTCAGAGCACTCTGCTCCATGGTCTGCTACTCCAACAACTTCCAGGCTCACTGCCCTGTCTTCCCCAGAGGTACTGGGGACCAACTTATCCTCCTCCAAATTAGCATCCAGAGAGGAGACTGGTGACACATCCATTACATTGCTTCATAATTACAAACTGGGTGATCACTTCATATTATTTAATAGGCAACATGATTCTTGTTTTGGAATGTACTTTCATGGAATCTTATTATAGTGTTTAATTTTTTTCTCAATAATAAACTTTTCATTCCCCCTTTCTTTCTTCCTGCTGTTTCAGAGTTGGTCACCATTAGTTAAAATTATTTCATTAATTTAGAATTGGAACAAATAAAGTACTTTTTAATCCATCATATTATTTAGTATAGCTTACTTTCAAGGCTTTGTAGTTTAGAATCTGTTGTGGTTTTTTAAAAAAGTTTTAGTATATAGTAAGTCAATATTGCTTCAATATTGGTCTTTTGTCTTGCTATGGAATTGCAAACACAAAACACGAAGGTCCAAAATGTAGAGCAAGCATGTTATATCAGTGAAAAAACAATAACTAGGTTACACATAATTATTGTAATCAGCCAGTTTCTGAGCTTTTGTGCTTTCATATTCTTTAAAATAGCAGGAATATCCTGTGGTGATTGTTGAGATCCATATTCTAGTCCATAGAAACTCACTGGATGATTTTAGTTTTCTTCTGGCTTTCACTCCAACCCATTTATTTATTTAGCATATACCGTGTTTCCCCGATAGTAAGGCAGTGTCTTACTATCTTTTTACCCCCAAAAGCCCCACTGTGTCTTACTTTGGGGGTATGTCTTACATTGTCCCGGGCACCCGGGGCCGGCTCGTCTTCGGGCTGCTCCTGATCGGCAACCTGGACCCGTCGCCTTCTTCCAAGCTCTCCAGCGTCCAGCGGCGCCGACAAAGAGACGTCCAAAGGCGCACCCTTGAAGCTCAGCGACATCAGCGCCGAGGACAAGTCCAGCTTCAAGCCTTACGGAGGGAGCTCGGGCGGTGGCGAGAAGACGGGATTCCGGGTGCTGAGCGCCACCCGCCCGCCGTTCATGCCAAGGAAGGCAGCCCCAGTTCCAGTGCCTCGGCCTGCTCGCCCGGCCTCTTTCCCGGCGGGGAGAGCAAAGGCGGCGGCGGGAGTAGCGGAGGCAAGGCGGAGGAGAAAGAAGCGGCGGATAGCTGGCGAGCCCGGGTAGCTCATGCTGGCCGGCGGCGGCAGCGGGAAAACGGTCTGGCCCGGCTTGTAAGGGGAGACGGGCGCCACCAAGCCGGCAGAGCCCCGCCTTGGAGCCCTTGTGGCTTTGGCTCAGCTCGGCGGAGAGGCCGCTGGAAGAAGCCAAACGGGACGCGCCGTCGGATGTGCCCTTGCCCCTTGGCTTCTTCCAGCGGCCTCTCCACCGAGCTGAGCCAAAGCCACGAGGGCTCCAAGGCGGGGCTCTGCCGGCTTGGTGGCGCCCGTCTCCCCTTACAAGCCGGGCCAGACCGTTTTCCCGTGGCCGCCGCCGGCCAGCATGAGCTACCCGGGCTCGTTAGCCGGAGCGTACGCCGGCTACCCCCCGCAGTTCCTGCCGCCGGGCGTGGTGCTCGACCCCAGCAAAGCCGGCGGCGGGAGCAGCGGCAAAGTGGCGGGGTCCAGCCCTCTAGCCGGCGCCTCGCCAGCTATCCGCCGCTTCTTTATTCTCCACCTCGCCTCCGCTACTCCCGCCGCCGCCTTTGCTCTCCCCGCCGGGCAAGAGGCCGGGCGAGCAGGTCGAGGCGCTGGAACTGGGGCTGCCTGTCCTTGGCGTGAACGGCGGGCGGGTGGCGCTCAGCACCCGGAATCCCGTCTTCTTGCCACAGCCCGAGCTCCCTCCGTAAGGCTTGAAGCTGGACTTGTCCTCGGTGCCGATGCTCCCACTCGTGCCGCAGCCAGAGCCGCGCCGCTTCGGCCAGGGCCGCCTCCTCGCCCGCCGGGTGGCCCAAGCTCTGGGTGCAGCGCGCCACTGCCAGCTGGCACCAGGCTGCGTAAGGGAGACTCTCCTGGGCGCGCAGCTCCCTCGCTTTTAGTACCGTGTTTCCCCGAAAGTAAGACATATGTCTTACTTTCGGGGTATGGCTTATATTAGCCAACCCCCCTGAAACCCCCCATATGTCTTACAATTGGGGGGGTCTTACTATCGGGGAAACACGGTAGCATATAATACATGGCCTAGCACTAGATATTAGCATTATTCTTAGATTAATAAAACACAATAAAATATGAATGTTTCAAAGATCTATGTTTAAATACCAATGTCTAGGTCAGAAGTGCAGCATTGTTTATATTTAAAAGAAATCAGATACTCAACCAATATATGCCCTCAGCTTATATCCGAACATGATGTAACATACAGTTTGACAAAGGATCCAGCTATGACATTGATAAATAGGGGAGGTACTATGCTCCATTGATACAGGATATCCTGGCAGATGCCATGTGAGATGCAAATGCTATTCAGGATGGTCCATTGCTGATGTGGTAGTTCAAAGCCAAGCACCTTTTTTGTGGAGTCATTTATATGTCTATCTCAGCATTTTGTGGAGTCATTTATATGTCTATCTCAGCAACCCATTTGGCTTTCCATTGGGAATGGATATTAAAGTTTGTTGGCTTGTCTCGGTTAGCTAGGCTATGAAACCTTCGACAACACCGAGCAGAGAATTTTAACAGAGCGTGGATGTGTGATAAAGCCAAGACAGACTTAGTTAAATAAGTATTATTTACATATAAACAAAATATAAACAATCCAGAATAAGCACGAAGCAAATACAGAATATTACGCACTGAGCAATTACAAGATTAGCACAAAGCAAAATACAATATAGATAACAAGCACGAAGCTAAAATACAATATAGATAATAAGCACGAAGCTTATACAAGAAGATACGAACGAAGTGTATACGCAACTCCCTCTTGTCTCAGGCAAAAGTAAAGGAAGTGACCGAGCAAAATAATGAGCTTTTATAGCTTCAATGAGGAAGTGATGAAACAGCCTTGAATATTAACTCTGCAAGTACAAGTTAACCTTTTAAGTGCACATTAACTCTTTAAGTACAAGTTCGGTACAGTGTACAATATACAGTTTACAATGGCAATCCCTAACAACCATGTACCCTGTACTAACAAAGTTGTTGGCCAAATGTTGTGCAAGTGCCAGTGGGGGCTTCCTGGATTTGAATCTTCTGACTGATAAATGAGGAAGGAATGAATTCAAATCACTCCAACCCAACTCATAGGGTTATTGATGTGATAAAATAAAGAGAGATCCAGAGATAATCCACCTTAAACTCCAGGAAAAAAAGATGATTGTAAATCTAACAAATCATGAAAATAAGGTCAGTGGCTTAATGAAAGATTATATTTTACTGTAGGTCTTCTTATAGAACTGAAAAAACATCAGAATGCACATTAATAAAAAATTTGTACATTGAAGTTGAATCATGTTTCTTTGACTATGACAGGTACCTCAGTCCTTCAGGTGACAGCTACAGATGCAGATGATCCCACCTATGGAAACAGTGCCCGGGTAGTTTATAGTATTCTTCAGGGACAACCATATTTCTCTGTTGATCCTAAAACAGGTGAGTCATATTTTCCCCCCTCCATTATGCCTTCCTTGGTTATTTGAACAATATTATACTAGGGTGAATGATAATGATGATTGCATCAGCATTATCACCACTGTTTTTAACATACTAGCATAATCCCCGCACAAAATATTACAATTGCATACTCCACATGGGCAACTTTAGGAATTTCTACTTTTTATGTCCCAAACTTTTCCTTGCTATATAGGGGGGGGGGGGGGTGGTCTGACCAAAGTATTCACCTTTAGGTCTTTATAACTAATTTAGAGGATAACAATGTTCATTTGCTATTGCTAATTTGCTATTGAAATTAGATGGTTAGAGTCAATAATAAATACTTTACTAAGAATGGAAAAAATTCATATTAAATCCAGGGCCACTTTACTTCTTTATAAAGGCTGGTAATAGAAGAGCATTTAAATGGTATCAGTGATAAACTGCAGTTATACGTATTTGGGGTATCAGTGTGACTAAATGCACAAACACAGGCATGCAATTATTTCCATTGGATACTAAAATAAAAGGTGACTGTAAAAGCGAGATACTGTTCTCACTCAAACATATATTTCATTTTTTGGCTATAAAATAGTCTCTTGACTGAAACATTGCACTTTTGTGGCACTGATTTCAAAATTTGTGCCCTGTCAGATTTAGAAATTCTGATTAATTATTGACATTTTATGTAGTTAAAAATCTGGCACTTTTCATTCTAAAATATGAAAGGGTAATATGAACACAACACTAGGATTATAGTTTGATTAGTCATTAGAATGCCATTTAAAAATTAAGCAACTATAACTTTTGACAAATGGGTACTTTTGAAATTATATGGTACAGATGTATACAAGAGAAACTTATCATTCTGCATAACATACAGTATCTGTTCAATGGTTGATAGAAGACTTTATTAGTTTGTTTTTCCATGGATTCTCTTAATGTAATGTAATCTTAAGCAACAAAACCTTTGTGTCATTTGCATTTTCTTAATTCTTTCAGTTTATACTCTTCTTCAACTTTTACCAAAGTATGCATGTTGAAGACATATGTATATAAAATTAGATTAAGATAACTTGAAATTATAAATCTTGCACAACCTTATGCAATAATCCTTTGTTCAGCAGTTGAAGTTACATAATACAGCATTTCAACATCCATGGAGAAATTCAGATGGATTGAATTTTAGACATATTCTTATTATCAAATGGTGTGAATATCTCAGCCACATTGTATTAGCATTCCATTCAGCTGGGAAGAAATCCAAATAACGTATCTTCATCTGTACTCAAAAGATCCACGCTGGCATTCAAATGATGATGGTACTGAGTTCTTTAAAAAATCATTTTTTTCCTAAATGTTAGTGAATTAATTTAATAAAAAATGAATAATACAGAAAAAGTGATTAGAAATTGAGAACCTTTTATACCTCCTCCACTAGCATTAGAGTTACTCCATATGAATTGCTCAAATAAATAAATATGGTAGGATAATATGCTCAGTGCCTCATGCCACCTATCCAGGGCCTCTTACCCAAGCCCAAACCTTTCAAGGATCATCTTGTTAATGGCAGAATAGTTTGGTCAAGGGAAAAAAAAAACATCTGAGTTAATTAAAAGGAAGGTCTTAATTCAGACTTTTCCATTGACCAAGTCCCAACAATTTGCAACCCAGCAGTAGGTTACTCCCAGTTTTGAGAACCAGTAGTGGTGGCAGGAGGCTCTGCCCACCTACCCACCCAGGATGCTCCGCCCACCCACCCGGAACACTCCGCCCACCCACCCGGGATGCTCCGCCCACCCGTACGTGTACGAACCAATAGAAACAAATTTTAGAACTCACTACTGAGATAATCACACAAACACAAAAGGATATTACCAATCTATACATATAGTTTACAGCTGCTTTAATTCTGACCTTGAAGTACTCTTTTTTTCTTTGTCCATATTACCTCTGTTTTCTTCTCCTTATTTATTTTCTTTTTGGGTTTTTTTCCTTGAGGAAAACTGTTGTGAGACACTTTGAAAGCTAAGAGTTTGCAAAATGTTTCTTAAAACCTATTCATCTTCTGGCCTTACACACGATAAACAATCCATTTTTTAACCTGCACATTAAAACAGGTTTTATCTGAAAACAAGGGTGCTAGCTTTGATTTATCTCCACTGTAGCCAATATGGTTTCTATTGAGATATCACATGCCGGTAAGCTGCAGTCCCCTGTTTTAATTATTTATACATTTATGTACTTAAAATATGTGGCATTTTAAAGAGACTATGCAGCATTCTCTCTCTCTCCATCATTTGAGAGCCAGCATGGTATATTGATTAAGGTATCAGACTGCAAGTTGATAGACCAAATATGTAGTCCTTCTTTAGAGATGAAAACTGGCTGGGTAATTTTGGGCTTATTGCCCTTTTCCAAATGTAGACTGGGTATTTGAAAAGACAAAAACATTGATCTATTGACCTGCACAACATCATTATTACAAGATCACAGATTATAAACTATAACATTCAGTGAAGAAAAATTTACTGATTGATAATCTAACCTTTCACATTTCAAATGTGGTCTAATCTTTCACATTTTAAATATTATTTTTAAAAGTGATGAGTTTGGGGTTTTTAAATTGTTTTCTTAAAGGTTGGGCATAGTGTTAATATAGTAATTGAGCAACAGATCCTTTCCCTATAGACTTTATAAATACATTTTTTTAAAAAAAAAAGCACAGCAAATTGAAGACAAAGCTGAATTAAGACAAGAGTCTTTTTTCTTTCTGCCTAGCTCTAAGAATGAATCCATGGTATTTGGTGTGCAATGAAGCACTTGCTAGGTTTTGCTTGTGATCAATACTCATTCTCCACTGCACTGCTCAGAGAGTCCAACGTGGGTAGTACTTCAGTCTTATTGGTAGGAACTGAGTTTAGAAATTAGCATAATTAACATGTCCCGCCCACCACTGCCCCCTCTTAGCCAGTTTTAAAAACTCAGTTCATAGAGTAGGGACATATGAGTTTTGTTCTCCTTGTAAAATAAAGTTTGTACACTAATAATTTTTTTCCTTTTTTCTCCAATTCTACAGGAAGAAGAAGAGTTCCTGGAAAGAGAGCCTCTGCCCTCTGGGGTATAGTTCTCCAACTTGTTAAACCCTGAGAGGCCTCTGCTCCCCGGAGTATTGCCTTGCCGACAGGGTCCGCTGGTATGGGGTCCCTGACGCCCGCGATCATAACCCCCTTGTCCAAATTGCCCTCCTGGACACCCAGCGCAAGCAGACACCTCCAGGATCGGCTCCGGCCATCAGAGAGGAGCCGCAAAAACCCCCGGTTTGCCACGAGCAGCTGAATCAGCTGGGAGTCGGCTTTAACAGCGGCGGCTAGCAGCGAGGCGAAGGGAAAAGCCTCAGATTGCCGCGGGGATTCCAAACGGCCGTAGGGCGGCTTTGGAAGCAGCGCGGCGGCAAGGGAAGCCCCGGACAGCCGCGGGGTGTCCATCAGCTGTGAGGCGGCTTTGGAAGGCGGCGCCCAAGCGGCTAGCACCAGGCAGCCCTAAGGCAACGATCGAGGAAAACGGGGGAGAGCGAAATAGCTGGGAAGCGGCAGGCAAAGAGAGCCCGTTTTTTACAGACCGCAGGGAGAGTCTTCTTACCTCCTAAACCAGCACTGGGCAGATTGTTGGACTGTAAGTCCTTTCCCGCCATTATTCGCCCCCTAGACTACGTCACGGCCGCCATATTGGATGAGAAGGCAAAATCTATCCTCCCGGGCAGCCATTTTGGAAGGGCATGACAAGGAGCCGAGGGCATAGGTCACGCCCTCCTGAACCAATCAGGGCTCCAGACAGCTATGACGCCTTAAGTAGGCGACACTAAGCTGAATCATTCACAGCGTGGTTTACATTGAGAAGCCATTTCCAACTGCAATTATTGTGAACAATTACTGACTCAGAAATGTCGCAGTTACCCCAGAGCAATACCGGTGAACCGGCTGCCCCCTCAATTAGTAAGGGGAAGGAGAAATCTCACAGTAGCAAATCTAAGGGAAAATCATCACAATCAGCAACTGCCCTCAAGGAGGCTGAGAAAAAGATGAAGGCCCTAGAGGCCCAACTGGAAATGAGTAAGTCCAAGCAGGGTCCTAGCCCCTCCAGTATGTTTCCCACTCAGCACCTAAGCCCCTCGGTCACTGAAGCACCATTAGAGGGCATGCTACTCTCTGGGACAGGGGGATTATCACCAGATCACCCCTTGAGCGCCCCCCCATCACAAGGGGGGCAGGAGACAGAGTGGACTAGACAGGCTATTCAACCAAGGCCACAAGCCACTCAGGCTGCAACATTTACTCCTACTGCAGCGGGCCTCAGAGGACCCACAGACAATTGGCAAACAATGTCTCCATCCTTGCAAGACATGATTGCCTCTGCATATTCGCAAGGCATTGCAGTAGGCGCTCAACAAAGGCCTTCACCACTGCCTAGACCTAGCAGACAGAGCCCTTGGACTGTGCCAGAGGTAGCCACATCTGTGCAGGACTCCTTCCAGGATGAGCAGGACATGGGGGAGATGCCCATGGATCAGGAGGATGAACTCTCAGGAGATGAGACCACCTTACCTGAGCAGCCCCCACTGGCAGGCCTTTTCAAGCAATCTCTTTTCAGAGTCCTATTGAATAAGGCTAAGGCCACCTTGACTCCTGACAACTCAGCCAAGCCAGCAGCACAGGAGGTGGGCATTATGCCAGCAGCTAGGCTCATCAACGAGCCCCAGAGGGAGTCTGAACACCTCCCTGCCATTCCTATATTCGCAGAAAACATCAAAAAGCCCTGGCAACAGCCAACTGCAGCCCTAGGACCATCAGCCTGGGACAGAAAATTTTATACTTTCGACCCTGAGGTGGAGGAATTGCTCCAGTATCCTACAGTGGATACCCCGGTGACATCCTTGATGTCTAATGCTCTCGTACCATCAGACATGGCAGATGGGCTAAAGCCGGATGATAGGAAGGCGGAGAATATGACCAGAAGAATGCATTTGTTGACAGCCTGGTCTCTCAGAGCGGCATCGGCCGCATCGTTCTTTAACAGGGCCTCTATTCTTTGGTTAAAAGACATGCTAACCAGACTAGGCCCGGAGGACGCCAGGCTGCGCCAAGATGTGAATAAATTGATTGCCACTACAGAATTCTCCGCGGATGCCACCTTAGCAGCAGCAAGGTTCTCCTCCCGCGCCTTGGCATCAAACCTCTCAGCACGACGCCTGCTTTGGCTCCGTTCGTGGCAGGCAGACGCCAAGTCAAAATGGCGTCTTGCTGCGGCCCCGTATCAGGGCTCCAAGCTCTTCGGGGAATCCCTGGACTCGGTTCTTGTTGAGGACCGTGACAAGAAGAAGGTCTTACCACGTTCTGCGAGGCGCCAGGACAGGAGGGGAGCCCCTTATTACCGACGGCAGTCCTTTCGTTCAGACACCACCTCGGTTTCATCCCCGGCCTCCAGACCATATGGACAGGGGACTTATAATCCCACCTATCGTACCGAGCGAGGAGGTTATGGGAACAGGGGCCAACAGTTCCAGCAATCCCGTAGACCATTTCGAGGAGGTAACCGGGGAGGCTACCGCAAACAGAGATGACTCCTTCCGGGACACTCCCATAGGTGGGCGCCTGCAGTGCTTCACCGACTTTTGGGAGTCCATCTCCACAGACGTTTGGGTTCTGGACTCCATAGCCCAGGGTCTGCAACTAAGATTTCTCCACCACCCTCCCAACAGATTTGTAGAAACCTCATTAGGACAACCACAAAAGAGAGTCATCATCCTGCAGGAGGTCCAACACCTCCTAGACATAGGAGCAATAGAACCTGTACCAGTGCATCAGCAGAGGCTAGGGTTCTACTCCATCGTGTTTGTGGTCCCCAAGTCTTCCGGCGGCTGCCGTCTCATTTTGAACCTGAAGCAACTCAACCTTTACATAAGGTACCAACGCTTCAAGATGCATTCCCTGCACTCCATACTGGCATCTATCCGGCACGGGGACTGGATGACCTCCATCGACCTCAAGGAGGCATACCTCCATATCCCGGTTCATCCGCAACATCGGCAGTTTCTCCGCTTTTATCTTCTCAACCAACACTTTCAGTACAGGGCCATGCCCTTCGGCTTGTCCTCCGCCCCGAGGACATTCACCAAGATCTTGGACACTTTGACAGCGAGTCTCAGGGCTCGATCTATCCGTCTTCTAGCATACCTAGACGACATTATCATTCTCTCCAGAAACCCTCAGCAAGCCAGGCACGACCTGGCCAGGACAATAGATGCGCTGGAGAGGGCAGGTTTCACTATCAACCGAGCCAAGAGTCATCTAGAGCCAACTATGCGCTTGCTTCATCTAGGCGCCATAATAGACTCCTCAGCGGGTCTCGTCTTCCTCTCATCAGAGAGGAGGCAGAAGATACGGGCGTTAGTTCGTTCCGTCTCGCATCACAGCAGGACCTCCCTAGCACAGCTGTCACAACTACTGGGGATGTTCATTTCCTGCATCAACATTGTTCCTTGGGCTCGGATTCACGCTCGCCCCCTCCAATGGTACCTCCTTCCCTTCCAAAAAGCTCGTCTCAGCAATTCAAAACGAAAAGTGCACCTGACCACGACAGTGCGACTTTCCCTCCCGTGGTGGACCTCACCAGCCATCTCCAGGGGCTCCCCCTTCTTACCTCATCAGGAGGTAACAATAACCACCGACGCCAGCCTTTCTGGCTGGGGGGCACACTCAAGGGGACAAGTGGCCCAGGGCAGGTGGTCCCCAGAGGACTTGGGGGACCCCAATATCAACAGACTGGAGCTACGAGCTGTATTCAACGCTCTACTGGCATTCACGGACATGGTAAGGAACCAACATGTCCTAATCTTGACGGACAATGTGGCAACCAGAGCACATGTGAACCATCAGGGTGGCACGCGCTCAGGCCGTCTGATGCAGGAGGCCCACGAGCTAATGTCATGGGCAGAGAGACACTTAGCATCAATACGAGCGGAGCATATTTCGGGAGTGGAAAACACCCAGGCGGATTGGCTGAGCCGCACGACTATCGACCCCGGGGAATGGACATTAAACCCGGAGGCCTTCCAACTGATAACCCAGAGGTACGGGGTACCGGTAGCGGACCTCTTTGCCACACAGCACAACAGGCAGTTACCACGATTTTTCTCCCGCTTTCCGACACCAGAGGCCGAGCAGGTCAATGCACTGCTATCACCATGGCCCAAGGGGCTTCTCTACGCCTTCCCTCCAGTCAGTCTCTTGCAGAAGGTGGTGGCCAAGATTCTGGCCGAGGAGGCGGACATCCTCCTCGTGGCCCCATACTGGCCCAGACGCCCTTGGTTTGCCGACCTCATGGGACTGTCAACCTTACCACCATGGAGAATCCCGCTCCAGCACCTAGTCCTGGCACAGGGATCCATTGTGCATCCAGACCCACAGTGGTGGAAGCTTGCCGTGTGGAGATTGAAGGGGACCGCCTGAGGGAGAAACAGCTTCCGGAGAGTGTCATTAACACCATTCAGGCAGCACGGCGACCATCAACGACACGTATTTATCAGGCTACCTGGAGGGCTTACAGCACCTTTTGCAGGACCCAACACATCACGCCCTCGTCGTCATCAGTACGGCATCTTCTGGAATTTCTCCAGAAGGGACTAGACCAGGGGTTGGCGCCCAACACACTCCGCCGACAGGTGGCAGCTATAGCGACAATCCTGCGTCCAGACCCATTTTCCCCAATCTCTCATCACCCTTGGGTGAAGGACTTCCTCCGAGGAGCGGCAAACCTGTCTCCTCCTGTCATACACCACTTTCCATCCTGGGACTTACCGCTGGTCCTCAGGGCACTAACAGCTCCACCCTTTGAACCTCTGAGGGAAGTATCGCTTCGTTTTCTCTCAGCCAAGGTGGCCTTTCTAGTCGCCATCACCTCCGCCCGCAGGGTGTCGGAGCTTGCAGCACTATCGGTCCGGCCGGACCTCTGTGTCTTTCATCCGGATAAGGTTACTCTAAGACTGGACCCCTGTTTTCTTCCCAAAGTTAACACCAGGTTTCACAGGGCCCAGGACATTATCCTCCCAGATTTCTGCACCCATGGCTCTCACCCATCAGAGCTACGGTGGCATAAGGTGGACGTTAGAAGAGCAGTTAAGATTTATATCCGCCGCACTAGCACCTTTCGGAAGTCGGAGGCTCTCTTCGTATCCTTTCTCCCATCTTCACTGGGGGGAAAGGTTTCGTCTAAAACCATCAGCAGATGGATCAGGACTTGTATTATCGAAGCTTACCGAACCACAACGACACCGTTACCAGGTAGAATTACAGCCCACTCTACCAGAAGCGCGGCGACCTCAGCCGCTTGGACTACTCAGGCGCCATTAGAGGACATTTGCAGGGCAGCGACCTGGGCTGCCCCTACAACGTTTATCAGACATTACCGTATAGACTCCTTTGCTTCTACGGAAGCAGCCTTCGGCAGAAGAGTGCTACAGGGAGTTTGTATTCCTGCGCCCCTGGGCCAGCCGATCCCTCCCTGAAGTGTGGCTTGGGTATATCCCACGTTGGACTCTCTGAGCAGTGCAGTGGAGAAGAACCGTTGAACTTACCTGAACGGTCTTCTTGCTGCACTGCGAAGAGAGTCCAAACCCGCCCGGCCTTGTTTTGGCCCAGGTGCACAGTTTAATTGAAGTTACAGTTGTTAAATAAAGTTTTTGTTCCTTTACTATTCCTTCGTTTTTATCACTGGCTAAGAGGGGGCAGTGGTGGGCGGGACATGTTAATTATGCTAATTTCTAAACTCAGTTCCTACCAATAAGACTGAAGTACTACCCACGTTGGACTCTCTTCGCAGTGCAGCGAGAAGACCGTTCAGGTAAGTTCAACGGTTCTTTCATCTTGAAATTTTTAGGGAGGGAAACACCCAATCCATTTCTTGAGAAATTTCATTTAAATCTCATGTAAATCCTTCATGTAAGTTGCACTCAAAATAATGAGTTGTATGGAAATACAGGGAATAGTTTCACTGCAGAGAAATTATCCTTTGTATTATTTAATATATGGTTGTAATTCCGAATACTCTTGGAGCAGCTGCTGAATAAAGATCATAATTCTGGGTGGTGGGAACATATCTTATTAAAAAAATGAGTGAAATAACCATCAAATATCTCCCAAAACTTGGGAGAATAGTATTCTATTAACACAAAACAAAGGAGAGGAAGGGAAAAAAAGAATGTGATTTGGAAATGTAATGTTCAATTAAACTCTAGCCTTATGATGAGAGCCTCCACTGAGTAATCTAAAATGTATTATTATCCATGATTGATTTCTACTTTGTGATGTTAAGAGGAGGTCATATTAAAAAACCAAAGTTCATCTTCTTGGTTATACTTTTTTATAATGCAGACATATGTTCCTAAGTGAACATTTGGCTTCTCTTAAGTTAAAGTGTATTGATAATTCTGTCAGTGATTATTTCACAGTTTCTCTGTAAATATTATATCCTTGAGTGAGAATTTCTCCCCTCTGTGTGTGATATATGTATATATTTACCCATTATTGATGTTGCTGCTCTTATTTTATTCTACAAAATTCACCTAAAATTCAACTGAGAAAAAAATAATCCCATCAAATTTTCTTATTTGTTTCTTCAGTTTTTAAACCCTGTTTTTTTCTTTACCATCATTGTTTTCTTTTCTCTTATCACCTTTTAATATTGTCTTTCCTTACTTTAAAATTCTGTCTGATTTGCTTTTATCCAGAATTTTAAAAAAGCAAATAATATGCATTTATGGTTAAGATTGCTAGCTTCATCTCCATTTTGTTGAAAACATATTGATACCATTGGGAGTTACAATAAAGAATTCTGGTATTATTCATGAAGGCTATAAGTTAGATCAGTATGTTGCTGCAGGTTTTGAAAATTGTTGAGTGTTCATTTGGCAAATGTGTTTCAGGAAATAACTTCAAGGTTTTCTCAAAATAGTAATTGCTGCTACCTTTGAACAAAAAATTCAGGTAACATAACAGCTTTGATTCTCATTTAGATACAAGTGGAACACAATTTCCTCCTGGTGCAGAAAAAGACTTCCCAATTTACAAAACATCTTATCTACAAAGTTATATCCTTTTGTAAAATTCATAAAATTTGACAAAATGATATAATTAATAAACCAATTAATAGTGAAATGAGTTATAATATCTAACTTGCTCTAACCTGTTATTGATATATATCATGCAATACTAAAGAAAACAGTATAATTCCATACATTCATGCTTCCAGGAGACTTTGTCTTTTTTAAATAAATACAGTACGTGAAATTTACTTAGATGCAAGTAGCAGCAAATAAATATGTCTTTTAACTCCTTTCTCAGGAGAATAACCAGGATAATCTGCATCAGTTAGGGTTTCATGAGAAACGTAAGAGTTATGGAGTAAAGTAAACAAAGAGTCGGTTTATCAACAAGAAAATATTGTATACACGCACTTTAAATCAGCCCAAAGTGCTCTCCCACAAACCACGAGCCTGGAATGCTGTGAAAAACAAAAACAAAAGCAGAGCAGATAAAAGGCAGCTGTGAAGATGTCACAGCCACTCCCCTTCAAGAGTCCTCACGCTGTACTTAACTGTGAATTGTTCAAAAAAGTCCTTGTAAAACCTGAAACAGTTCAAAAGCAAACAACACTTCTCTCTCACCAAACGGATAATTTCCCACGCACGCTCTCAACCATGCTGGCAATTTATCAGCAGCCCCATTAGTCTAATTGCCCCAGCCACAGGTGTTCTCCCTTATTTTCTATAATACTTGCGCAGTTGTTCCCTCCTTGTCATAAACCTGCGCCTGCAAACATCTATGAATCTGCGAGCATCCATTAATGATGATGATTATGATGACTCACTAATGGGGTAATTAGCTAATGGGCTGCCTGTAATTACCTCATCATCCGATCCTGCTTCACTCCCAGAACCTTCCCTTGACACAGAAGCTTCACTGTCCGAAGCTGTTGGCAGTAAAACCAGTCTCTGATAACGTGAGGATTCTCCCAAACCAACCCCCACAGTCCTCCAAGCAGGAGCTGGCTTTGCCCAGAATCCCACAAATTGTTTTCAGAGTTCACTCTCTTTTAACCATTCTTGTTGAAATCATGAATTCTGAGATTATTCTTTCAATAGACCAGCTTTTTGGTGCCAATGTTGTTGTTGTTGTTGTTATTTTTATTATTGTTGTTGTTATTATTATTATTATTATATATTGTTATAATTTATTATTATTTATTTTAAAAATGCTACTTATTGAAAAAAGAATCACTTTTACTGCACTTGTCTCAAGGGTGCAGTGCAGAAATCACAGGTTGCCCACAAACAGTTGAGGAAATTTTTTTCAATCCTTATATGAAGAAACACCAATTTTGAACTCTTATATTTTTTCAACAACTACATGGGGTTTTTCTAGTTTATAAAGCCTTACAAGGTGTGCAAGTTCTCCAAATAACTCCAACATACTATTGAAACTGTCGCATTTACAGCTTCTGGAAGTTGGTAAGGTGGGGACCACTGGTCCACTTGACACAGAATGAATCATAATGAAATCAGAAAGAACCTAAGAGATCATCGAATCCATCCCTTGTACACTGCAGGATTTACTACACTATCCCTGATATGTTCCGATCCAGCCTCTGTTTGAAAATTTCCAGTGAAATGAAGTGAAATAAACCATTCCATGTGGTTACCTATTCCAATGATAATCAAAAAGTTCTGCCTAAGGTCTAATCTGTAGTTAAATGTTTAAAGTTTCATTTCATTTAGTTCTAGCCTTACTCTCCAGAGAAAATGAAAATAAGTCTGAGCTTTATAATATGAAAGCCTTCAGACATTTGAAAACAGTTATCATGTCCCTATGTTCAGTTCTCTCTACAAAATAAGCATACATAGATTTTTAATTGTTTCTCACAGGACTTAGTTTCCAATTCTTTCATCATCTTGGTAGCCCTTCTTGGACCTATTCCAGTTTATTAATGGCTTTTTAAGAAATGAGGTATGTAGAACTGAAAACAACAGTCAAAGTAAGGGTTGACCAAGGTAAAGAAGATTAGGAAAATCACTTCCAGTGATCTAAACTCTATGCCCTCTTGATGCTTCTCAGGATGTTATTGTTCTTTACAATTGCTTACACATTGGATCATACTAAGATTGTGAACCATTCCCAAGTATTCTTGAGCCAGATTTCCAAGATTATGTACATTTTTATATATTATTCAGATGCATATGAACATTGAATAGCACCAAGCCCAATTTTACAGTACCTCATTTAAAATTTATCTCTGGATAGATTTGATACTAATTAGAACTACCTCTTGAAGTTTTTCAAACAACTGTTGGTGCCCTCAAAAGCTAAATTGTCAAACCCATACTTGACCTTTTGTTAATAAAGATGTTATGACAAACTTTGTCAGACTTACTGAAGTCATGATATACTAGATCCATGGTGTTTACCTGACCTACCAGGCAGTTAATTCTATCATAAAAGGAGATCGGGTTAGCCTACCAGGATTTCTTCTTCATAAATCCATGCTGGATCCTTTTAATTAACAAACTCAAAAAACTGAACAAGGCAAAGAATGAAATAACCAGAATTGCTGTTGATGGCTGTCTCTACTCCTAGTATTTCAAATAGATAATAACATCTAAAGGACAAAGAATCATTCTGTAGCTGCATTTCAAACATAATATTTCCCTCAGAGGTGGTATTTTACCTTCCCTACTGGTTCTCTTTGCTCGTACGTGCAGCTTGCAAGCACATGCACAGCTTCAAAATGTGCCTAAATAGGACAACATAGCACCATGGCAGGTGGCAGGTCCACCTGCAGGCCGCCACTACAGGTTTGCCTCATCTGGTCCGAACTGGCTGGATACCACTTCTCATTACCATAAATCTTAATCAGTTAAAGAGTGTCCACCCAAGAAATTTGCTCTGGAAGAAATCTAAGTTTGCAATGGACAGAATGTAAGTAGCCCATAATGACTCATTTTCTCTTCTGGGTTATTTATCATGAAAAACAGAGCTATGACATTTCATCTAACATGGAGAAAGGATACATACATAATAGAATTTATAGGATTTATACACACAAACATATGCACGCACACACACACACATACAATTTAGATAAGCATTTATTTTTTGGGTAGAGAAGACTTCAGAACATGGGTGAATGGAATATTGTGATTTAGTCTTTCTCTGATCTACTAGTGTCCCATGATGGAATATAAGAATGAAAAGATTTAGCTTTTATTGTGATATCATGTTGCCCATTCCAATGTTATTTCCAGAAATCGATTATTCAGAGAGGAGGTCAGCTTTCCTTCACCAATGAGTTGAAATAATGAGAGGCATTGTGCCTTATTTGCTTTAATTTGGAATACTGAGGGATTAAATTCAGTGAACCCGACAGTCCCCAATCTTTCTTCATTAAAAGAAGGCGATACTGTCAAAGACACTGAACATCCAATTCAATATTGGAGATAAACCTCTATGAAGAATGTTGAATTAGTCATAATGCTAAGCAGGGGTGAAATGCTCCCAATCCACTTGTGCCTATTGGTTGTCGGAAAGTCAGTCACAAAGGGAGCGCTGGGCTCCACCCACATACCCAGACACCAATGTTGGTGTTCTTTTACCTTCTGTGCATGCACAAAGTGTTCTGTGCATGCGCAGAGGGTAAAAGAACCCAAATGGCGGCATCCGGACAGGTGGGCAGAGTCTCACACTCCCTTTGCGACCGGCTCTCCAACGACCGATAGGCACAAGCAAACTGGGAGCATTTCATCCAGTAAAGGGCTACCAAAATTTTTACTACCACACGGTGGGTGTGGCTTATTCAGGACGCTCTGCATTTTCTTTCAACATCTTTCAATGCAAATTGGGTGTTCTGGGGTGGAGCTCCATTTTCGCTACCCCACTGCGTTTCCCCCCCCCCAATCCGGGCAGTAGCCCACCAATGATTTCACCCCAATATTAAGTAAACAAGATGTTTGCCTTTAGCGAAAGATTTTCTTAACATTATTATTTTTTTAATCAAATGCAGAAAGACTTGGTGGACCTTTGTTGGACCTATTGTTGTTTGAAAAGTTCCTTTTTCACTTTGGCAATTTTTCTGGAGGAATGATTATAAGCCTGTTCTCATTTAAGTTGGCAACTGTCAGTTTCAGCCTGAGTATAATTGTTGCCTGCTGTTTGTTAAGTGCTTTGCACTTTGAGTCCTTTCCTTTTAAAGGTGGGTTATTTTTAACATTCATTTAGCTGGGGAGAGGGAGATCATTCTTCACTGATATTATTGATTACCTTGATAATTATTTTCACAGATTGACACCTGATATTTATTCAAACATTGGCAAAATTAATTCCAAGTAATATCACTTTGAGGAGAAACAAAACTTCACTTGTAATAAAGAATGATTTAATCCTGTTGTAGGTCAGAGGCTGCAGTAGATTTATTGAATCTATTAGATTAACATTTCCAGAAAAGAGATAACAAAGTACAGAGTATTAACAAGGGAATTTTAAAAAATCCTTAATAATTTTCTTGATAAGATAGAAGTTCTTTTAAAGAAGACATACATAGACAAACAGAAAAGCTGAAGCCATGGTTAATGGATAAAGAACTTGAAAAATAAATTTGGAACTTTGATGTTTCCTGCCGCATACCTCACAGAAACCAATTAGATCATACAGGGTTGGACTTCTCCATGTCCCATCAACTAAGCAATGCAGGTTGGCAGGCCTGCGGGGGAGGGCTTTCTCTGTGGCTGCCCTGGAACTAACTATCCCCCAATGTCCGTACTGCTCCCACCCTACTGGCCTTCTGAAAGGCCATGAAGACCTGCCTTTGCCGGCAGGCCTGGGGACCATGAGTGTTAACATCTAGTCACAGCTGAACTATGATTGATTTGGTATGTATGTGAGTCTGAATGGATGATTTGCTAAAGGTTTTTATTGCAGTATAATGAGGTTTTTACTGTTTTTATTATTTAATATTTGACTTTTTGTAACACTGTATTGTATTATTTATTTTAATTATTTATAAGCCGCCCTGAGTACCATGGGATTGGGCAGCATAGAAATCAATTAAAAATTAAATTAAAAAATTAAATTAAAAAATTAAATTAAATTAAATTAAATTATTAAATTAAATTAAATCAAATCAAATCAAATCAAATCAAATCAAATCAAATCAAATCAAATCAAATCAAATCAAATCAAATCAAATCAAATCAAATCAATTAAATTAAATTAAATTAAATTAAATTAAATTAAATTAAATTAAATTAAATTAAATTAAATTAAATTAAATTAAATTAAATTAAATTAAATTAAATTAAATTAAATTAAATTAAATTAAATTTGCCAGGGGTTCCCAAACTTGGCAACTTTCAGACTTCTGAACTTAACTCCCAGAATTATCCAGCCAGCAGGAGAATTCTGGGAGTTGAAGTCTCCAAATCTTAAACTTGCCAAGTTTGAATACCTCTTGTTATATGCAGTGTGTTGAGAGCAGAAAGAATACTTTATGCCCATAAATGGAAGAATACTTTGATTCCCACAATGGATGAATGGCTGTAAAAATTGATGTGTGTCTCTGTGTGTGTTTGTTTGTTTTGCTTTATAAGCCACCCATCTCCTGACAGACTCAGGGCAGCATACAAGATAAAACAAAATACAAAATTTAAAACCCCAATATTAAAAACATTCATCCATCATGTAGTTAGCAGAGATGGTGAAATTAACTGCTTTGGTTAAAGAAAAGAAAATATTTCTTTTATATTATTATTTCATTTTATCATTTCATTTTATTTATTTGTCAAGCTTAAGAGATATGCTGTATGTATAAACATGATACAAATAAATGGATACAAATAAATGAGGGGACAGTAGGCACATTGGTGCACTTATGCCTGCCCCCTTACAAACCCCTTAGAAATGGGGTGAGGTCAACAGTAGACAGTCTAACATTAAAGTTATGGGGGTTTGGGTATCAAACCACAGAGTCAGGTCGTGCGTTCCAGGCATTGATCACTCTGTTGCTGAAGTTGTATTTTCTGTAATTGAGTTTAGAATAGTTTATCTTAGATTTATATCTATTAGGTGTTTGTGTGTTGTTGCAGTTGAATCCGAAGTTGTCATTGACAGGTAGGATGTTGTAGCAGGTAATTTTGTTTACTATGTTTAGGTCAGACCAAAGGTGGCATAGTTCTAAGTTGTCTAAGCTCAAAATTTCCAGACTGGTGGCATAAATTATTTTGTTATGAGCAGAGGAGTAGAGAACTCTTCTCATGAAATATCTCTGGACTTTCTCAATTGTATTTATGTCTGATATGTAGTGTGGGTCAATGTTCCCTCTAATTTTTTTCTGGTGTGGGCGGAAAAGTATAGTGTCTGAGCGGCAGTCTCCTTGGGACTGGGCGGCATAGAAGGATGGATAGATAGATAGATAGATAGATAGATAGATAGATAGATAGATAGATAGATAGATAGATAGATCCCATCTTTTTTATTAAAAGAAATTAATAATAAAACAAAACCAAAATCTATTACTATTAAAACTAAAACAACCAGCAAAATCAAAAACATAACTATTAATAAAAACAGGTGAGGGCTGGGTTTTTTTTCTCTGCTATTATTTAAGGGCTTTTACCATATGCTTTAAATCAAGAGTCACTTCTCTCTCTGTTTCTCTCTCTTTCCTGTCATTCACTGCCTCAATCATTTTCTCATTTCTCTTTTTTTCTCCCTTTTTTCTATCATTTCTCTCTCTCTCTTCCTTCCACTCTTCTCTCTCTCTCTTGCTTTCTTACTCTCTCTCACTCTCTTCCTTCCTCTCTCCTCTCTTTCTTTCTTTCTTGCTCTCTCTCTCTTCCTTTCTCTCTCTCTCCCCCCTCTTACTCTCTCTCTCTTTTTCTCACTTTCTGTCTCTCCTTTCTATCTTGCTCTGTCTGTTGCTTTCTCTCTCTCTCACTCTTTCTATGCGAGAGGGGCGGGCATTCCAAAAGCACTCGGAACGGCTAGCAGCCAGATCAGGAGGACGAGAAGCCACAGCCACCAGCGCCGCTGCAGCCACCCGCTGCAGGAGGAGCCGCACCCCAAGGCGGGAAGCGGAGGAGGAGAAAGAGGGGCGGATCGGGCAGGCGGGGGGCAGTGGCGAGAAACCAGGGGCGCGAGGGGGCCGGAGGTGCTGGGGAGGCGGGGGCGGCCTTGGAAAAGGGTGCGCGGGGGTTGGGTGTGTGCCCGCACGGCTGCGCACCTTAGAGGGTACATTTGTGTGGGTTCCAGACAGATGAGCTGTATTCAAGAAATTGGTCAAGCAAATATTTTGTCTACTCTAGTTCAGTGATGGCAAACCTTTTTTTCTTTCTCGGGTGCTGAAAGAGTGTGCGCTATCACACAGGCACAAGTGCCCACACCCAAAATTCAATGCCTGGGGAGGGTGAAAACAGCTTACCCTAACCCCCCTCCCCTGGAGGCTCTCTGGAGGCCAGAAACAGCCTGTTTTCCAACTTCTGGTAGGCCCAGTAGTCTCATGTTTCGCCCTCCCTGGGCTCCAAAGGCTTCCCTGGAGCTTGGGGAGGGTAAAAACACCCCCCGCCATCCCCCTGGAGGCTCTCTGGAAGCCTCTGTATGAGCCAAAAATCAGCTGGTCACCACACACATACCTGTTGGAGCTGAGCTAGACCAACTGCTCGTGTGCCAGCAGATATGGCTCCGCGTGCCATCTGTGGCACCCGTGCCATAGGTTCACCATCACTGCTCTAGTTAGTAGTACAATGTTACCAGAGAAGAAGCTATGCAAGATTAGGTTTACAACTCATAATGCCTTTTTGGCAATGTTGTTACAATGAGCTCTGGCAATTCACAAGTATCTATTTCAATTCATTCCTGAAAGGTTTTGATCTCTCAAGCATATGCTTGTGATGCTTATAGCTCTTACCAATATTGTTCTGCTTTCCCAAATCTTAATTTTGTCAGAAGAAAGAGAAAGTAGTTAAGATGACAGTGAAAGGTGTATTCTCCAGTTTCCAGCCAAGTGTTTATTCCTGGTGGCTAAATGGTTGACTTAGTGTTAGGTTTAGACCAAAAATGTTCATTGTCGATCATGTTTTCAAGAACTTTCTTCCTTTTTTGGTATTTCAATCTCCTGTCCTCAACTGCTGGTGCTTTGGGGACAGGAGATTTGTGATAGGAAGCTTTGTTTCCTTTCTCATTTTTTTATTCGTAAATCATGATCCAAATGATTAAGGCATTATAGATGCAGAAAACTCTGTATTAAGCTAAGGGTATTAGTGGCTAAACTTGAATACTTTATGCTTTCAGTATTTTTCCTTATAAAGTGTTCTCTATAATGTTACTTTTAAAGTTTCTACCTCCATTTCTTTTTTAAAAAATAGATATGAGGATTTTCCCCACTTTTCTCTATTTTGGAAATATTGAAAGTTTTTTCCTTCTTCTTAACAATTCAAAAAATGTTCCCATGCCTAACTTGTGTATTCATTTTAGGGCCTTGAAAAGATAGAAGAAAGCATTGGGCAAGATAACCAAATACTGCTCTAAAGAGATTATTCATTCATCCATAAGCTTTTAATACAATTCAGATTTGATCAAGCAGCTTTAGCAAAGTTCTGTTATCCATATATTCAACTTATGATGGCAAAGAGGGCTATTTGAATAAATCCTGTTGTCATATAAAACTCTTTTATTTTTCCTTAAACCCTTCCGATACATTTTATTTATAAGTAAAAGTTGATGTCAATCTCCTCCCAAAGAACAAAGCCATTAATCACATTTTTCCACTTTTTACTTCAATGATTTGTATTATAATATAACATGTCTCTCTTTCTGTCTGTCTGTCTGTCTGTCTGTCTGTCTCTCTCTCTCTCTCTCTCTCTCTGTTTCTCTTTCTCTCTGTCTCTCTTGCTCTCTCCCTCCCTCCAACTGGATTCAGCTCAAGTCATTAATTTTTATTTTTATTTTTGTATATAAGTAGTGTTTTACATAACCTACAATATTCTTGAATATATTTCTTTTGCACTAATGTAAGAAAACTGTTGAGCTAGCCGAAATGCTCACCTCTGACATATTTTTTATACTATTGTATATAAGTGTACTGCGAAATGTTCGCATGCAACATTTGTTAATGTGGCGGCTACTTTTGATACAATAAATTGTAATACATATTAGATGAATTTAGCCAATACTGAGAAGATAAGTGTCTACTGGATTTATTGTAGCAATTACTCTAATCCATCTGATCGTGATGGGGTAGGGTAGCTTACAGACAAAATCAACAAAATGAGTAAAGCAAACGTGTATATTCTTTAGTCTATTATTTTTATTTGCTTTAAATTAATTTTGCCTCCTGACAACTGTTGTACTAAATCCTTGCAGTATTCCTGGCAACTTTTTTCACAGGTATTTTGCCTTCCTGAGAGTGTGTGGCTGGCACAAGGTCTCCCAGTTGGATTTATGCTTAAGGCAAGACTAAAATGCACAGTCTTCTTTCTAGTAGATTGATTCTCTAACCAGTTCTTCAAACTGTTTCTCTTATTAAATATAGTGGTATCATACAGCACATAGGAGATTAGTAGGCTAGGCTAGAAGACAAGGTTAGCAAGAGATCCAAGCCCAGTCTTCTGTGAATTCCATTGACCTTTATCCAGTGCCGACTTAGCTTTGATTGTTAGTTGACCAGATTCTTACATATAGGTAGAAAGAATAAAATTTTCAATATTTTGAACATAGTGAGTTTTCTTGGTTCTTTGACCTGACACAGTATTCGCTTTGACCTATGCTAATAATGTGGTTCTTCTATCTGTACAGAAGGTGAATTGAAAAGAAAGTTGAAAAAGTCAGAATATGATCACACTGAGAAATTATACTCATAACAAAATTATAATTTGGGGAAACCTAAAATGTTGACATTGTCTATTGGAGAACCCATCCTAGAACAATATAGTAATAGAAATATCTAGGCATGGTGCTTAATGAAACACTGGCTTGGAAAGTTAGATATGTTTGGGTTGTATGGTAGGTTTGGTTTGTATGACTGTTTTTAATAGGGGTCTTTTAAAACTGTTTTTAACATTGGATTTGTATATGATGTTCGGAGAGGGGCGGCATACAAATCTAATTAATAATAATAATAATAATAATAATAATAATAATAATAATAATAATAATAATAATAGAGTTAGGGCAATTATGATTGTTTAGATTAGTAACAAGGAAACAGATTTTGTAAACTGAATGTTAAAACTATCCTGTAGGAAACTCATTCTACCAATGTTGTTTAGAGCAGAGTTTGGGGAATGGAGTTGCCCCCAAAGAAGGTTTTTAGGAATTGTATAGAATTGGTTTTGCAAAACATCATTGTTCATCTTCTCTGGCCTGCACTGGCCTACTTTTATTTAAAATCCATATTGATTTTGGGGTATTCGATATTCATTCTTCTTGAGGCCCAATTGATTTTCTTTAGACAAATATATATTTTAAAATTAATTACGGATCAGAGTGAAAGCATAAATTCAAGTGTTCAGTTATTTGCTTTATTGTAATCCTATCTCTTTCTCTAAGCATTCTGAATAATTATGCTGCTATGCCTTTTTCCTAATATGCTGAACTTTATACTCATTGTTGTACTTATTACCATAGTTGACAGCTGGTACTTCTATTAAATGGGGATTTTGAATTTATTTTAAGAGTTTTGTCTTTCAGATTTTTTAATTTTTGCATGTTCAAATATTGATAGATGACTGAGTAATGTGCATGTCCCTGGTACCTTTTAAAGATGCTACTGAGCTATGATCCTGGTAGTTTATTTTTGAGATATAGCCTTCTAAAGTTGTTGCCAGAAATGTAAAATGATTATATTTCATTATTAAAGGGATTTATTTGTCATTATACATTTTACTGCTATTTCCTAGATGATAAAAATTATGATTGATTATTGCCTTGAGATTTCCGTAAAATAAAAAATTGTATCTTTCTAGAAAGGATTTTTTTGTAATTAATTAAAATGAAGCTGCAGCAAAATCAATTACTTTTGCAAGAACAATTTAAAGGAAGCAATCACTGTTATCTCTTCCATTAAATAAGTTTTATAAAGCTAAAATGATTTCTTCTCTGATTCTGTTGGTAATACTGGTTACATTTTAAGTCTTTTCAATCAATCAATGCATTGGATTCTCTGTTTGTAACACAAGGTATCTCTGACGATAAGCATCCAGGAATCCTCTCTTTACTGAACACTCTTTAACTAGTGCAGAGAAAGCCTTTACCTTCTACTTTATGAAACACAGCTTGTGAGTTAATAATATTTGATGTTTCTTCCATAATATTTATTTGTTTGTTTGTTTACTTTGTTAGATTTATGGGGCGCCCTTCTCCTTGCCGACTCGGGGTAGCTTACAAAAGAAATATTTGTTTCTCCTGGAAACAGATTATTTGAAATGTGAGTTTAAGATGTTGACAGCAAAATGCATTAATATCATGAAACGTGGGGTTTAATTTGAGCAAGGTTTAGTGTTATAAACTTTTATTATAGCCATATTCTGCATTTCCCTTATATTTCCGTTAAAGGCAAGTGATTGTATCATTCATTATGAGATCATTCCCCACTCCTGAACCCATATTAGAAAGAGAAATAGCAGCATCCACTTTAAAGATACATAGGAGGGAAGGCATGATCAATTATTTGAGTATTGAAGTCTTACATATATTGATTAATTGCATCTAGGTTTTAAAATGAATTGGTTTATTATTTTTTATGTGAGAAGGAATGAGAAAATTAATTGAACATTTCAGATATATGTAACAAATATTGCCTAAACATTCTGTTTTGGAGCATGGTATTTGAATATTAGTATTACTTTTTTTTTTTGAAAAAAAATTATTGGTTTTCAAATATATTTGAAACACAAATAAATAACAACAAAAAATAAATAAATAACACAAACAAAAAAACAACAAAAAGACATTAAAATATTTGCTACATCAGACATTTCATTAAATCCTATAATAATATACATATTAATTAATTACAGTAATATTCGTATTATTTCGTACAATCACAAAATCCCTATTCAAATCATATTGAATAGGGAATTTATATTCTTTATTTTACAGATCTTTATGTATCTTTTGTGATCTTTTTATTTCTATTTCTTAACTTCATCCATCTGTGCCATTTTGCCTATATTTCATAATACTCAGAGTATTATCAAAAAGATTCTGAGTAAACAAAAAAAGGTAAGACTTAATTCTGGAAAAATCAATGAATTATTTTGATTGTTAGGTTTATAGATCAGTAGACAGAATTCATAACTTCTGAACCAAGAGTTCTCTTGTACAAATTTGGCTGTTTAAGTTAGTAGCAGATATTTATATGGGGATCCATGCTCCCATTTAATTTCCATATTATAATACATTTTAAATGTGTCTGTCCTTAAAAGCCACTTTGGATTTTTACCCATGTAGGATTGAATTATCAAATATTCGAGTTGTAAAATCAGAGTTGTGTTATTCAGAATTATCATACCTGGTCTACAAAATTATCTTATCTAGTCTAAAAAAGATTTTTTTGTTGTTGGGTTTTTCTTTTTGCCATCTTCTATTAGTTACAGATTTTCTTTAGACCAAATATTGCCATCTGCTATTGTTTATTCTTTAAATTTAATATAATAATACATAATATTTATACTGTACACTATAATGTATAAAACAGATAACTTTAGAACAAGATAAAGAATCCTATATGTTGATACTCCCTATGCTGTATCTTACTGATACCCTATACTTTATTAGTAGAGTATACTGGAAGATTATAAATTTCTTGTAAATAATATTTTAAATAGCCTATTCCCTAGGAAAAACATATTTGAAATTACTTGGGAACTTTTGTTCCTTTAATAAAACATTCCCATAATATATTTAATAAATCTTACTCACAGTTGACACAAAGGTTTTAATCTTCTTCTGTGAAATCACTACTTCTTCTTTTTTTTTTCCAATCTGTATTTGTTTTCAGTCAGGACTCATCTATTATATTGATGGTTTTAAAAAAAATTATTTATTTATTTATTTATTTATTCTTTTTTATATATTATTTGATTGATTGATCAATTGATTTCTATGTCACCCCTCTCCGAAGAATCAGGATGGCTTACAACATATAAAAAACAGTAAATTACAATACAATCAATCCAATTAAATTAAAATTGCATAGCTATCTAAAAGCCCTAATTATATTAAAAATCAATCACACTCATTTGTACAGCAATCATGCAATCATTTTTGGCCAGGGGCTAAGATCTGATCGGCCCAAGGTTGATGACATAAATGAGTCTTAAGACTCTTACGAAAGGCGAGGAGGGTGGGGGCCCCAGAGAAGACTCTCTCCCTAGGTCCCACCAAAAGACATTGTCTAGTTGATGGGACCTGGAGAAGGCCGACTCTGTGGGACCTAACCGGTTACTGGGATTCATGGGGCAGTAGGTGGTCCCGCAAGTAATCTGGTCCAATGCCATGTAGGGCTTTATAGGTCATAACCAACACTGTTTGATATTTATACCATACAATCCCAATAAATTCCTGATAGTTTTGATCCAGAAATGTGGTTAAGATTCCACATTGTTTCCCATAATTTAAAAGTAACAAACATTTTGGTTTCATTAAAGAATCTTAAACACATTACAAAATATGGAAAATTGAAACACGGGTATTGCTTAGTGGTGAGTTGCTGCTGGTTTGGAATGGTTCTTTAGAACTGGTAGCTCTGACTCCAAGCCGAGAGTGAACCAGTTCTCTTTGTTCATGAAAGTGGGCCCACCTGCACGCCCACCCCTGAGTTATACTGACCTTTATCTCTGTTTCCAAAGCCCATGTAATCAGGAGCGGCAGATTGAATTGCCACTCTGTGCTCCTTGCCTTGTTGGTAACATGGAAGATTTGGGTTTTTTCCCCCCCACCCCCAGTACTGAGCATGTGCAGAGGTAAGTAGAACCCACCCTTGGTGCTTCTTTAGGACAAATTCAGCACCAGTCAAATTCATTCTGTCACTCAAAGTGTTGTTTTTTCCCACTCACTGAAGTACTACCTATTTATCTACTTGAATCTAGCATGCTTTCAAATATCTAGGTTGGCAGAAGCTGAGGCAAGGGATGGGAAATTCCCATCACACAATGCTACAGCTTGAACTGCTAGAATACAGACCTTCTATAGCAGAGGTCCCCAACCTTTTTTGCACCAGGGACCGGCTTTAAGCTAGACCAGTTTTCCATGGCCCGGTGGGGGGGGGGGGGAGCTAGCTGTCAGCGGCGCCGTAAAAGGGGCGATCAAGAGAGGAATGGGTGAATGAATGGACAGAGGGTGGGAAGGAAGGAAGGAAAGAGGGAAGGGACAGGAACAGGAACAAAAGAAGGGTGCAAAGGAAGCAAGGAAAGGTGTGAAAGGGGAGAGTAAGAGAGGAAGGAGTGAAAGAAGGGAATGAGGGAGGAAAGAAGGGAGGAAGGAAAAGGAAAGCAAGAAATGGAGGGAGAAAAGGAAAGAAAGAAAGAAAGAAAGAAAGAAAGAAAGGGGGAAGGGACAGGAACAGAGGAAGGAAGCAAGGAAACGTATGAAAGGGGAGAGTAAGGGAAGAAGGTAGGAAGGAGAAAGAAAAGAAGAAATAGAGGAAGGGAAGGTAAAAGAGAGAAAGAAAAAGAGCAAGAAAGAAAGCAAGAAAGAGAAAGAAAGAAAGGCAACTTCAAAGAAAGGCTCACTGAGCATCTCTCACTCTCTCTCTCTTTCTATCCCTCTTTCTCTTTCTCTTCCTTTCTCTCTCTCCTCTTCCTTTATCTCCTCTCTCTCTCCCTCTCTCTTTCTCTCCCCCCTCTCTCCCCCTTTCCCTCTCTCCCTCTCTTGCTATCTCTCCCCCCTCTCCCTCTCTCTTTCTCCCTCTCCCTCTCTTTCTCTCTCTCCCCCCTCTCTCTTTCTCTCTCTCTCCCCCTCTTTCTCTCTCTTCTTCTCACTTTCTCTCTCTTGTTTTCTGTCTCTTTTGCTTTCTCTCTCTCTCACTCTTTCTTGTTTTCTTTCTCACGCTCTTTCTCTCTCTTGTTCTCTCTCTTGCTATCTCTTTCTCTCCCCCCCTTTCTCACTCTCTCTTTCTCACTTTCTCTCTATCTTGCTGTCTGTTGCTCTCACTCACTCTCGTTCTCTCTCCGTTCTTCTCAGCGATGACGCGCGCACGCCCTGCCCGCCTCACCTTTGCGAGAGCACTTTCGCCCCGGGCTCTCAGCAAGGGGGTTTTCAGGAGAGGCGGGGCCGGCGAAGGTGATATTGAATGTCGGGGGAGAACGGGCGGTTGCACGCGCTCCCTATCCCCCTGCTAGCCCACTCGGAATATTCAAAATAAGAAAAGCCTTCGCCGGCAAAGGTTTTTCTTATTTTGAATATTCCGAGTGGGCTAGCAGGGAGATAGGGAGCGCGTGCAACCGTCCGTTCTCCCCCGACATTCAATATCACTTTCGCCGGCCTCCGCTGAGGAAAGCCTTTGCCGGCATTTCCTCTCGGCGTCAAGGAGGCGCAGCGGCGGGCGGAGAGAGGGAAGGGGGGGCAGCGGCGTCCCTCCTGGCCTTGGCGGGCCGCCCAACCCTCCCCACCTCCTGCAAACGCGGCGGGCGGCGGGGGGAGAGCGAGGAGCCGGTTCCGGCGGGCGCGGGGCTTGGCTGGCTGGCGGGGGGAGCGCCGCTGGTGGTGCGGAAAGGCCGAGGGGGCCCTGGCGCCGCGGACCGGCTGAAAAGCCCCTACGGCCCGGTCCCGGTCCGCGGACCGGCGGTTGGGGACCTCTGTTCTATAGCATCATGAAGTCATTGAGCCATCATGCCACCTCTCTTTGTTTAGTTGTAACACAGATGCTGGCCCAAAAGTTAGGATAAATATGAATAAGGTTTCACCCAAAATCCAGATAGTTTCCGTCCTATTCGGTGTTTCAAAGAGGCTTGAATAACCCTCCCTACCCTTTAAGTGAATGAAGTCTCCTTAGATTGTGTGAGTCTGTTTCACTCACACAATCTAAGGCTGTTTCACTCACGCTTGATAAAGTGCAGGGAGAGGTATTCACAACACACTCTGATTGTTGCCATCTTCCTATTCCTTATTTTCTTTTCTTATTGAGTTTTTTAAAAGGTCTTTAATTATGAGCTGACCCAGAATCATCGGGGCCAGGCAGGCACAACCAACCAACCAATCAAACAATTCCATAAACAAGTCTGTAATCTATAAGAATTGACTGTCCAAATATGATGAGAAGATGACCTTTTTTTCTTTCTCTCTCTCTCTTCTGAGTGGCTTGTGAATCATTTCATAACGGATGGAGGAGAAAACATGGGTACTTTTCATCACTACGAAACAAAAAGCAGTGAACAGCTTTCATTTAGTCCTGATTTCAATTATTCAATCTAAGATAAAAATTCTCTATTGCAGGGTAGCTTAAATTTTCTGAGCATAGCTACTTGGATGAAATAAAAAGAATGATTCAAATGCTCCAATTCCCTAATGCAATGTATGCTACATGCCCGATAGCTATGATGGCGAACCTATGGTATGCATGCCAAAAGTGACATGCATAGCCATCTCTCCAGACACATGGGCCATTGCCCATTGCTCTTCCAGGTTCTGGTGCACTGGCCAGCTAGTCATCACAAACACGGGAACCCCAGAAACCAGAAGAGCAGCCGCCCAATGCTCATGCATATGCTGAGAAGATAAACCTACAGGTTCCATTGTGTGCATGTTCACTGGCCAGCTGGTCTTTCCATGCCCATGCACACCAGAAACCGTAAGATAAGGTGGCCGCTCCACATGCCGGATTTCAGCACTTAGTGCTGAAAAGGTTGCCAATACTGCCCTAGAGAATCAAGGAAAATATATTTTAATGTAGTTTTTTTTTTAAAGTGTTGCTATGGGTTGAAGATACTTCTTATTCTCTATATTGGAGGAGAGAAAGAGAGACTGAACTGCTAATGCAATCATAATTAAATAAATTTGAGAGTGGTATGTTATGCTCTGAATTTATAAAGCGGTACCTAGTTTTACTTTAAGCCAAACATAAACGGAGGAAGCAATTGCTTTTTGGGAAAAGCAATCCAATTAGTTATGGGCACGTGGTAGATTGTGCATTTAGAAAATGATGAATCCTGAACTAATTCTACAGCTCTGTGGCATAAATAGAAGTGATTTTCTCAATTTCTCTACCTAGTTCTGCAACTTGGTCTCATTTTTTTTTCATTTCTTCCCTGCTGTTTGAAAGGTTTATATCAAATACAGAAGATATACTTGACTGGCAAAATACACCAAGCACTACATAATTATGATGATGAATGCAGCAGCCATGGTATATGCTTAGTTAACTGACAGAATTTTAATGTGGTGTTGTAAAGGATTTTTGAAGAAAAATGTTCTCTTCTGAGGGAGAGAAAAGCAGAAGGCAAGGAACGGGAACAATTGGTGTAGAAAGCAGCGTTTAGATCTCTGCAACTGTAGCATGGGTACATTGAATTAATTTGGAATTACTTTTGAACACTAGTGTTCCTGGGAAAAATAATTGTGAGTTTTACATATTTTAATAGAATTGGGTTGAAATATATATTCCAAATGATTACAACACTAGAGATTGTATTATTGTATTATCTGCTGCCTTAGATTAAAGTTTATAGAACAATTCCCTGAAAGAAATATGATCTTTGAATGTTGGATCACAAAAATAGAAAGTTCAAGTATTAGGCTAAGGGCAAGGCTGTTGAAAGAATTTCAAAGACAACTGTGTCACTTTAAAAGCAATCCTCCAGGATAAAGTATACTGTAGGCAGGAAATAATACAATAGCAATCTAAGCTACTGTAAGCACATTTTTAGAAAGTGGATACACACGCACACATTTTTGACTATTTCCAAATTTGCTGGGTCTTACAAAGTGTAATGTGAAAATATATTCATCTACTTCACTAGAATTTGCTTAAAATATATTGGTTACTTTTGCATTTTTAGTTTTACTATCTGATTAGTTTTGTTAATTTGTATAACATTTTATTTTGACTTCTAACAGCCACAACAAAATCTGAAGCCATAAGACTCCACTTAGTAATAAAAGCTTTTGCAGAACAGCTAAAAGATTGTGGTACTGAAACTTTGGTGAATATAACAATAGTGCTTAGGTTTATATACTGCCTCGTAGGGCTGCCCTCTCTAAGCAGTTTATAGAGTCAGCATATTGCAACCAACAATCTGACTCTCATTTTACTGACCTCAGAAGGATGGAAGACTGAGTCAACCTTGAGAGTGAATTGTTGTTAGTCAACAGAATCAGACTTCAATATTGCATTCCAACAACTGCACCAGAACTGGATTCCTCATGGTTTGGACCAGTTCTATGGAACCGGTTGTAACTTGGTGGCCTGGGTTGCTAGAACCAGCAGTGACCCAGGCCTGCCAAACCCCCGAACCTGCTCTCTCTGGCACCACCATCTGTTTGGGGGGGTTTTGCTTCTGTGCATGCACAGAAGTTGTTTTTTGCTTTTGCACATGGGCATAAGCTGTTTTTTAATTATTGTGCATGCACGTACATGCAGAATGTGCAACACATCCACATGGCACTTCAAGGAACAAACCAGCAGCAAAGTAAGCCAGAATCCATCCCAGGGCTGCAGCACCATAGCTCAGAATATAGAACTTCATTATGGCATCATGGATATAGAATTTCAATGGCCGAGCCCTTTAGTTTTTCAAAGACAACAGGTCCAATTATTCACAGCATGAGTATTCTAATCCTTTATGAAACTGTTAAAAAAGTTAGCACAAGAAATTCTTATATACTGAATAAAAATGGTTATGACCTGAAGAGGCAGAAAGAAGGCTGTTTGCATTTCATTCAGCAGAATCTCTCACAAAAATCTAAGTCGAAAACTTGCTTCTTGGTTTCTCACCCAGAAAATAAAATCATAATGACATCACCACCACAAGTCATATGACAATCTGTCTTTTTATACTTTCACAAAGAATCTGAGCTTTTCAGAACATTCTTGATATGTCTCCTATGTCTAATTTATTATCGCTGCAGGATGGATACATAATTAAAATGAGTCAAGGCCAAGCACAGAAAAGCTGCCAAAGTCAGAGAGCTGGCTGCTCAGTTTTATCATGCATGTGCATTATCAATTTCATTGATGATTCGTTGCTGCAGCATATAATTTTTCTAAATGATGTTTTAATGATTTGATGTTTTTGATAAATACAGTGGTACCTCTACCTAAGAACGCCACTATTTATGGACTTTTCTAGATAAGAACCAGGTGTTCGCGATTTTTTTGCCTCTTCTTGAGAACCATTTTCCACTTACAAACCTGAGCCTCAGAAACTATAACTAGAAAAGGCAGGGAGAAGCCTCTCTGTGGCCTCTCTAGGAATCTCCTGGGAGGAAATAGGGCCAGAAAAGGCAGGGAGAAGCCTCTATGGGGCCTCTCTAGGAATCTCCTGGGGGGAAACAGGGCTGGAAAAGATGGGGAGAAGCTTCCATGGGGCTTCTCTAGGAATCTCCTTGGAGGAAACAGGGCCTCCACCCTCCCTGTGGTTTCCCCAATCGCACACATTATTTGTTTTTACATTGATTCCTATGGGAAAAATTGCTTCTTCTTACAAACTTTTCTACTTAAGAAAATGGTCACGGAACGAATTTAGTTAATAAGTACCACTGTACTAAATATTTTGTTGCAACATACTACTATTTTTATATTTATATTTTATATAAATAAAAGCAGAACATTTCATCAGCTATTTAAAATAATGTGAAAACAACGAAGCAAAAGGTGGTATGGCAATAATAGTTCTACATTATTATTATTATTATTATTATTATTATTATTATTATTATTATTATTATTATTATTATTATTTAGATTTGTATGCCGCCACTCTCCATAGAATAGTAGTTCTATACTGAATATCTGCTCTGTGAATGTACAGAAAGTATAGAAATCCTTTCATTATTAGCTGGATTGAGATGCTTGATATTTGTCTTCCTCCTGGGCCTATGAATTCCAAATATAATTCCTTTATTATAAGGAAATAATAAATGAATGCAACAAATGGCACAGAATGAAACAAAATCAGGGGATAGTTTGTACTGTGTATCTTAAATAATTAAAATTATTTCAAAGTTGACGTGATTTAGAATTTTCAACCATCTGCTCCAAAAGTCAATAACCCTGGCACTTATGGGCACTTTTAACAAATAATTGGAAATAGATCCTCTTCATTATAGTCGCAATGCCCCTTGATTTTATTCATGAAATGCAGATCTTAAATATCTGAAACCCTTTTGTATATCGATTACATACTGACATTTAAGTCTTTAAGAACCTAGATTTGGCTTCATATTCCCTTTCCTCAATGTTCCTGTGGCTTTATCTCAGCATCTGGCTTTCCATAATGATGTCCTTCTCTGTTGGAACCCATGTTGGCATAGTCTAATTTATCCAGAATTTTCAGGGAGGAAGTTGGTTGTTTTTGTTGTTTTGGCTATGCAAATGCTCACATACTCTAGGACAGTAAAATGCCATCTGCACAGGAGGAATGCACATCTACTGCATAAACCATTTCTGCAAGAGTAGGATTGGGAATAATGTTTTAGAGGCAGTTACTCTTTTAGCGCTTTATCATTTGATAGATTTGCACTTGCATGCTCCTGGTTGAAGTATCTTTGCTTTTATTATCAACTATTCACTCTTTTTAGGAGGAGGAATGTACTTAATGACTTTGAAAATTATTTCGGGGACATTCAACAGCTGTTTTTAGAAATATACACTGGGTATAGCTATCTCCATTTCATCACTGTCATAAAAAAATGAAAAATATACATTCTCTCATCATAATATATACTAAGCAAGTGAACAGCTCCAAAATTATCAGCAGTGTGTAATAGCATATTTTAATGTATTCTCTTACTTTATTAACACCTTGCTGCTTAAAACAGCACAGCATTTGTATGTTTTCTGTTGCTCTTAAACAGAAAAAATATATATTTTTCTTCTCTGGCAGTATTTATAAAGTAATTATAAAAGAAATACTTTGGCATGGCAGCTGTTTTGAAAAACAGAAAACTACACTAGAAGGAGATTGAGAATTTAATTCTGCATTTCATGTTACCTATAATGGTCCTGATTCTGATGTTTAGGGGTACTTGTGTTCTGAAATAGAACCATGGTCAATGTTAGTACTGACATTCTGTTATTCATAAGTTCAACTATATCATGCTCCATATTATGTCTGTGGTTCCTTACCTATCCATGTTTCCCCAAAAAAAGACTGAGTCTTATTTTCTTTTGAGCTCCAAAATAAACATTAGGGGTTTTTTTGGGGGGGTGGGTGGGTTACCCCCCCCCCCATATTGAGACTTCCATCCTTCCGAGATGGGTGAAATGGGTACCTGGATTGTGAGGGGCAATATGCTGGCTCTGTTAAAAGAAAAAAGTGCTATTGCTAACATGTTGTAAGCCGCCCTGAGTCTACAGAGAAGGGCGGCATTAAAAAAATCAGTCAAACAAACAAACAAACAAACAAACAAACAAGGGAGGGGCACTTCTTCTGCTTGCTTGTGGAATGCCAGTGAGCAGAAGTGGACCGGTGGCCACGTAGGGTCCTGCTGGATGGGGTTGCTGGAACTGACTCCTTCAGGTGAGGCAGGTGTCAGGGTATGGTTGGCCTGGCTGCAGGTGCCCTGAGGTAATCCAGTGACCAGTGAGACAGCTCCATCACTACCCCATCTCGCCTCATGGCTGTGGCACCATGGACAACCAGATGGAATGGATGACCAGGCAGCTTCTCGGGCTCTTAAGTAGGACTTATTTTGCAGGTAGAGCTTATATTAGGGGCACACGCAAAAAGCATTCTCTTTTCTGGATGGGTATTATTTTTGGAGAAATACGGTATTTACTCAGTTGCATAAACAATCCATTCATCCCAACCAAGTACGTACTGATAACACCACTACATTTACTATTTACTATTGCCACCCCAGGTTTTCAGAAAAGGGTGACATACAAATCTAATAAATAATAATAATTTATACTTTTACCTAAATATAGACATAGTGACGGAGAAGTAATATCTAAAGGAACAGTCCTTCATTAACAGATTTGGATTATTTCTATAGCAATAGCACTTATATACTATTCATAGTGTTTTGTAGCCCTCTCTAAGTGGTCTACAGAGTCAGCATATTGCCGCCAACAATCTGGGTTCTCATTTTACCAACCTTGCAAAGATGGAAGACTGAGTCAACCTTGAGCCAGTGAAACTCAAACTGCTGAACTGCTGGCACCAGCAGTCAGCAGAATTGCATACTAATCACTGTGCCACCATGGCTCTTCTATAACATCTGGCCTTGAAGAGGTTTGGTTAATTGTGTCACAGAAGGCATATGTTGATATATTCTGAAGATGCACTCTGTGATGTGAAAAACAGATTAAGGCAGAAGTGCTTCCTGGAGTTGTCATATGACTACATGGTGTTGCATATAATCTCATTTTAAGGAATACTGCAAGGGCCATTTCTTCTGTGAAAATAAAGAAGAAAATAAATATCCTGGCTGTCTTCTATATGTTGAGAAGTAAAATAAATTTCTTCTTCCTCTAGGGGTAAACCTGTTATGGCTTATTTCTACCAATGAGCCATTCAGAATCCAAAACAAAAATACACATTATTTCCAAAAATGTAAAATTATTTGCTATCATTAATAGACGTGTGCACATTTTGTAGGAATGCACTTTCTGTTGTAATGTTGGATACTGTGCTCAGCTGAGCCGAGCATCTCTTTGTCAACATTTTCTGAAAGACATATGTGCAAGTTCATAAAGCTTGACAGGTTGGCAGGCAGCTGTATAGGAAGATTAACTATTGACGCAGATGCATTTAAATCCTAAAATGAACAATATGTTTTGGAAGTCTAATTTTTGCCTGGCTATAAAAGTAGACACTTTCCCTTACTGAGATATTTAATTTTGCAATATGATTTAATTCACTTATACAAAAGGAAGTGAGGCACTAACACTGTCATTATCTACAGTTTTTTTTCTTTTGTTTCCCTTTCTCCCTCCCCTCTAGTAAAAGTCATGTAGACTGTCTAAAATGTGTTTATGAGGCAGAAGGGCTTAGTAACTCCAGTAGCTGTCACAGCTACCCTGGTAAGAGCATGAGCATTTTACCACTAAAACTCAAAGGGGAGGAAGAAGCTTACAGTAATCCACAAGGGTTGAGGGCAAGTTGAGCTGAGCTGATATAAGAGAAGAAAACCTGTTTAGAAAGAATTTTACAATATAGACATTGGTAAACCACTTCTATATTGGATAGGAACAAGGACAGGAACAAGAATGGTGTGGGGTGGGATGGAATAGGTCACAATGTTCTTCTTTAGCTAAAGGAGAACACTGAGCTTTTATGAATATACAGTTGTACCTCTACTTGTGAACACCTCTGCTTATGAACTTTTTGAGATACAAACCAGGCATTCAAGGGTTTTTTGCCTTTTCTCATGAACCATTTCCGACTTACGAACCCTCACTTCTTTCGGCTGCTGCTGCTGTGAGCAGCGGCCAAAACAAGCGCTTTTAAGTTTGCAGGCTCTGATGATTGCAAGGGAACTGGAGCCAGGCTTTGCCACGCGGGGTCTAGAAAATGGCATGGAGGAGCCGCCCCGGGGTGGCGGGTGGATAAAGCAAGGCTAGTGGAGTGCTTGGAGAGGCAGCGAAAGAGTGCGTGTGTAGGGAGAAAAGTGAGTGGTGTCCTTTGAAATGTAGCAAAAGTGTGTGTGTGTGTAGGGAGAAAAGTGAGTGGTGTCCTTTCAAACGTAGCAAAAGTGTGTGTGTGTAGGGAGAAAAGCGAGTGGTGTCCTTTGAAATGTAGCGAAAGTGTGTGTGTGTGTAGGGAGAAAAGTGAGTGGTGTCCTTTCAAACATAGAGAAAGTGCGTGTGTAGGGAGAAAAGCGAGTGGTGTCCTTTCAAACGTAGGGAAAGTGTGTGTGTGTAGGGAGAAAAGTGAGTGGTGTCCTTTGAAATGAAGCGAAAGAGTGCGTGTGTAGGGAGAAAAGTGAGTGGTGTCCTTTGAAATGAAGCAAAAGAGTGTGTTTCAAAGGACACCACTCACTTTTCTCCCTACACACGCACTCTTTCACCACGTTTCAAAGGATTCCACTCGTTTTTCTCCCTACACACACACTCTTTTGCTTCATTTCAAAGGACACCACTCGCTTTTCTCCCTACACACACACTCTTTCGCTACATTTCAAAGGACCCCGCTTGCTTTTCTTCCTACACACGCACCCTTTCACTGCCCCTCCCTGCCCTCAGTTCACCTCGCTTCTAAAGTTTTGGATTTTCCTAATGGGTTTGCATGCATTATTCGCTTTTACATTGATTCCTATGGGAAAAATTGCTTCTTCTTATGAACTTTTCTACTTACGAACCTAGTCACGGAACAAATTAAGTTCGTAAGTAGAGGTACCACTGTATTTGGAATGAATGGCCATACCAGAATAATGCATATATAGATACAAAAACATGTTACAAGGAACATTGGTTATTGGTGGTAATCAATTTTGAAAGTTATTTGTTTCACAAAGACATTTACAATTAGAAAATTGGAAATGCAAATCAAGGAAAGTGGGAAATGGTCAAAGTACACTAAGTGGACTAGATTTTGCCATCATAAATACCATATTTTTCAAACTATAAGATGCACCGGTGTATAAGACACACCAAGGTTTCAAAGAGGCAAGTAAGGAAAAAAGGTTTTTGCCCTTCTCAGATCCCAGAAGTACTCTGCAAGTCTCCCAAATCAACTATGCAGCCCATCTTTTCACAAAAATGGGGGGGGGGGGTTGCATTCCTTAAGCCACAGGAGCACTCTGCAGGCCTTCCAAACCCTCTGTGCATTTTTGCAAAATGGACCCATTTTTCACCCATTTTTTTTAATGGGGCATGTAGAAGTCTGGGAAGTCTGCAGAGTTCTCCTGGGGAATGGGGAAAGGGGGGGAAAACAATTTTTGCAAAAAATTAGCCCATTTTTCACCATTTCATTTTTCAAAAATGGGGGATGCAGAGGATCTGGGAAGTATGCAGTGAGCTCCTGAGAGTTGGGGGGAAGGCAAAAATGCTCCTGTGTTTCACAAAAATGGCCCATTTTTCACAAAAATTGGATCCTGTGGCGGTACTTCAGGAGGCCAAAAATGGCTGTATTTGGTGTATAAGATGCACCGACATTTCCACCCTCTTTTAGGAGGGAAAAGGGTGCATCTTATACTACAAAAATATGGTAGATGATTAGATAATTTATTTTTTAGGACATAAAACCATACAAAAACTGCAACAATACTAAAAAAGGACAATGCTAAATATATGCCCAGCTGTAACCCAACAACAGAACCATATTTTTTTAGAATTATAAATGTTTGGTGAAGATCAGAGTTATAGAACTTTACAGATATAAAAACAGAATATAACAGAATATATAACAGAATATATATAAGAGAACTTACATGATGGAGGACATTAAAGAATTCTAAAAGTAGAGGTTATAATTATAGCAGATAGAAAAGATGTAGTATTTCTAATGATTGTTTGATAACCAAGTTGGAAAAAGGGAAAATGGTTTTACTGGAAGAGTTGCATGGTGATAACAAAAAATTGAAGGACTTAATTTAATAGACATTTCTATTTAGCTATGAAAATAATTCTTGGTTTATAACTCACATGTGCTTCAAGGAAGATAAACTCAAATACAACATCTGGACATCACCAGATGGACAACTTGTAGTTTAAACGACTTCATTAAAGGAAATAGAAAGTGAAGGAGTGAGCCGTCTAGCCATGCAGGATATTTGCAAGTTCATATTGTGAAACAGACCATGAATTAGTATAAAATGTACAGGTTATTGGCGATTAAAGAAAGTTGGTGTGCCGCTAGAGGATATCCAAGCACAATAAGGAACAGAAGTTATATCCTTTGCTTCAGTGGTGGATTACTGCCGGTTCAACCAATTCACCTGTACCGGTAGGGGAAATTTTCCTCTGCTCACCAAACTGGTCCTCCGGTCCTCCTTGAAATCAGCTAGCAAAGAATCCTCTTTGCATGTGCAGAGGGTCATTTCCCTAACATGATGACATGACTTCAGACACGATGCGAACCGGTAGGGAAGGTAAGTGGAACCACTTCTGCTTTGCTTGTGAAAGAAAAAAAACCTTTACAAATAGAAAGAGATATGAAATATTACTAATGCCATCACTCTACTAAACAAATAATTCCCTCAACACTGTCAACCCTTTTACTAAGTCTGCACTTCTATGTCTACTAGTTTTTTCTCATCATTCCTATCACCCATTTCCTCCCACTTAGGACTGTATGACTGCAACTTGTTGCTTGTATCCTAAATTTTTTATTAATATTGATTGTTTCTTCATTGCTTATTTGACCCCTATGACAATGATTAAGTGTTGTACCACATGATTCTTGACAAATCTATATTTTCTTTTATGTACACTGAGAGCATATGCACCAAGACAAATTCCTTGTGTGTCCAATCACACTTAGCCAATAAAGAATTCTATTCCATTCTATTCTAAAACCTAAGCAGAAAGAAAATGTGTTCTCAAACTTTAAAGAAGAAAACATTCAAATGGCTTTCAGAACAAGCTATTGTAATAGCCAGGGAAAATTGAAGATGAAAGCCTTGGGCAATAAGAAGAAACAGACCATCAACACAAGCAAGAAAGGAAACAACAGATATCTCAATCAAAAATGTGAAATAACAGCCGAAAAGAACAGAAAAGGGTTTTAAAAGATTATTTTAAAACAAGATATTTTAACAAGAGAGAAATCTTCAAAGTGTTAATCAGGACAAAAGAGGTCAAAAGATAATAGAAATAATATTTCTTTGCAAATAGGATTATCAGATGCAATATTTCTCTGTGTGTGTGTGTGTATTCAAGAGCAGTCTTTGCTAGAAAATGTGGATCCACAGTCAATAAACCTGCTGACACCTTTGAATTTGGCATAACACTGAAGAAAATGTACTTTGCAAGAATATTAAATTGGGGGGGACCAATCTTGAAGAATTTGCAGCAATGGCAAAATTGATCATATATATCCATAATAGTAGTTAATCAAATTTTAGCAGGAATCATTCCCTTATGTATTATATTATACTGGAATATGGCTTCTAGGAAAAAAGTTAAGGATAATCAAAATAATAAAATAGAAGAAATTAAATAAAAACAAGTGATAACCGTTAATGTTTAATATAAAGCAGAAATATCTTTTGATCAGTTTTTGGGGAAATAAAGGCAGGGGAAGGAAAGGGGAGAATGTGTCACTAGAAAGTTAAGCCATAATGTTTTATTTATGCTTAGTAGTTATTTCTTTTTATTTCTACTTTCACTATTTAAATTAGATTTTCTTTCCTTTGTATTACTCTATTTTTATAATACAAATATATTTTAATAGATGCCATAAAACAGCTTTCAAATAAAAACACAAGACACATTCAGAATACCTAATACATTGTTTTAAAGCTATAGAACAGTGATGGCGAACATAGAGCGATATTTGCTTGCCCATGAGTCGTTGCCCTAACTCAGCACCAACATCCATGTGTGTGCTGGCCAGCTGGTTATTGGTCTCAAAGAGGCTCTGGGAGAGTGTGTTTGGCTTCTAAAGAGCCTCCTGGGGGATGGGGGAGACCATTTTACTTTCCCCTGGCTCTAGGGAAGCCTTTGGAGCCTGGGGAGGGTGAAACATGAGCCTACTGGGCCCACCAGAAGTTGGGAAACAGACTGTTTCCGGCCTCCAGAGGGCCTCTGTAGGGCAGGGGAGAGATGTTTTTGCCCTCCCCAGGCATTGAATTATGGGTGTGGGCACTTGTACATGCATGATGGCCCGCACGCAAGCTCTTTTGGCACCCAAAGAAAAAGAGGTTCGCCGTCACTGCTATAGAAGAACTGCTGATTGAAATGCTAATACCTCTGTAGCATATCAGAGCATGGACAGTATCAATATACAGTGGTACCTCTACTTAAGAACTTAATTTGTTCTGTGACCAGGTTCTTAAGTAGAAAAGTTTGTAAGTGGAAGCAATTTTTCCCATAGGAATCAATGTAAAAACAAATACTGTGTGCGATTGGGGAAAACACAGGGACGGTGGAGGCCCTGTTTCCTCCCAGGAGATTCCTAGAGAGGCCCCATGGAAGCTTCTCCCCATCTTTTCCGGCCCTGTTTCCTCCCAGGAGATTCCTAGAGAGGCCCTACGGAGGCTTCTCCTTGCCTTTTCTGGTTATAGTTTCTGAGGCTCGGGTTTGTAAGTGGAAAATGCTTCTTGAGAAGAGGCAAAAAAATCTGAACACCTGGTTCTTATCTAGAAAAGTCCATAAGTAGTGGCATTCTTAGGTAGAGGTACCACTGTATTTATCAAAAACATGTAAAAGCAAATAACGCATGCAAACCCATTAGGAAAAAAATAAAAGCTCGGAATTTGGGAGGAGGAGGAGGAGGAAGAAGAGGAGGAGGACAGTCACTGCCCAGAGCGAAAGGGAGTGTTTCTTTTCTCTGGGGGCTGGCAAAGGTTTATTTCCTCTCCAAGCGCCCAGAGAAAGGAAAATGCTTCATTCACTTTGGACTGCCAAAGCTTCCTTAAGCGCCACCTAAAGGCTCCTCTGGCAAACCAGAAAAGCCCGAGATGGCCAGGATTAAAGGGGGAATGGCCGGAAACTGGCCGGGTCTTCGTGCCACTCTCAAATTTCCTGGGAAATTTTTCTGGGCTCGGGTTCTTAAGTAGAAAATGGTTCTTAAGAAGAGGCAAAAAATCTTGAACACCTGGTTCTTATCTAGAAAAGTTCTTAAGTAGAGGTGTTCTTAAGTACAGGTACCACTGTACTATATAAATTGAAGAAGGAGAAAATGGGCATAATTTCAAACCTTTTTACAAATTTCTGACACTTAAAGTTTTTTAAGATCTTGCAGACTACAACCATAACAGACATAGAAATGTCAAATGTGCCAACAGGATTCAGAAAAATTAAAGAAATACAAGACTAGATAGTTGGTATAAAATGCATAATGAAAAGATGGGAAATTAAGAAAGAGATACTTTAACTTTATTGACTAGAGCAAGGTCTTTGTTTGTGTTAATACCAGAATGTGGGGAATATTAAAACTAATGAATTAGGAATAAGAAGTGTTTCTACTTGACACATGAGATGTGAGCATATGATAAACGATAAATAAATACCATGCTTGCGAAGTGTAGAAAGAGGGGATGCTGAAAGAGATTCACATAAAAGTGGAAGTTACATGCAGAAAAGGAAATAGATGGATAAAGTCCACTGTGAAGAATTGTGGGTATTCACTGATGAAATCAATAAGGGGAAAGTTATTCAAACATATAGTCACTAGGAATCTAGCTGACTACATTATATCAATTCCAAAAGAGCCAATTTCGTGTTAAGTCATCAGGCTGAAAAGGGATCTGGGTGACCTTGGTCCAGTGTCCAGTCATTCCCTCTCAGCCCCAGGAAGAAGATAAGGGTAACCACATGGTTAAAAAACCTGTAAGAACCTATCCAAGCAGTCATCAGGAACTGAGATTTACTTGGCGGCACCGCATAAACAAGCAAACCAGTCAGGGATGGGTTCTATTTTTTTTTACTACTGTTTCTGTGGGTGTGGTTAATTTTGTGGGTGTGTTGGTGATGTGTTAGTGAGTATGGCTTCATGGTCATGTAACTGTGTGTGACAATGGTTCCCACACATGTCAGCCCAACAAATGGCAGAACATTTCGTGCCTGTATAGGCCTGACCAGCCACCTGCGGACACATCGTCTACAGCCCACAACCCATTAGATGTCAAGGTCCTCCTTGAACACGATGGACAAACATCATCAACTGGGTAAGCATGGCTTTGTGCTCATGTGACTGGGCAGGTGTAGCTTCCTGGTCATGTGACTTGGCAAGCATGGCTTTCTAGTCATTTATTTATTATTTATTTATTTATTTTGTCCAATACACAATACATATTGAAGAGGGTAGACATGAAGTATTATATATAAAGAAAAGATATAAAAGTAGAGGAGAAAATATATGAAAGGAAGAAAAGATATATGATATATGAGATAAGGAGAGACAATTGGACGGGACGAAAGGCAGGCTAGTGCACTTATGTATGCCCATTACTGACCTCTTTGGAACCTGGAGAGGTCAATCGTGGATAGTCTAAGGGAGAAATGTTGGGGGCTAGGGGTTGACACTACTGAGTCCGGTAATGAGTTCCACGCTTCGACAACTCGATTGCTAAAGTCATATTTTTTACAGTCAAGTTTGGAGCGGTTAATATTAAGTTTGAATCTGTTGCATGCTCTTGTGTTGTTGCGATTGAAGCTGAAGTAGTCATTGACAGGTAGAACATTGCAGCATATAATCTTGTGGGCAATACTTAGATCGTGTTTTAGGCGTCGTAGTTCTAAGCTTTCAAGACCAAGTCATGTAACTGGGTGGGCTACTTTGTCTTTTTCTCTTTCTTTTTTGCTTCTCTTTCTTTCTCTTTCTTAATACCTTATATGAGCCCTGCTCATATATAAGGATTTTATTCATATGTATCTTTATGTGATCTGCTATCTCTGCTATAAGGAGTATGCCAACAAAGGATTTAGAAGCCTTGGATACCTTAACAATTGATTAATATGGTGAAGGTAATAAAAATGATGCAGGAGGCACTTTAAATCATTCGGGTTGGGGGGTTTGTTAGTTTAGGTGCTATTTTCAGTACCTCCGATTCAAGGTCAGTTTTTAAATCTTAAAAATCAATATTCAACTTAGTTGTGGCTTGTTTAGGGTTTGAATGCTATCCATTATGATCATATAACCATTCTGGCAGATGAAATTTTGATATTTCCAATCCAGTCCAATGCTAATTCAACTCAAAGCCTGCATTAATTATGATGAATTATCCAATGAATTTCAATTGGATATCTATCATCTTTCTGGGATGGTTTAATGAATCCTGAACAGGGGATTGGACCCGATGACCCTGGAAGTCCCTTCCAACTCTATGATTCTATGATTCTATGAATTGTTTAGTGATACCATGTTGTGCATTTTTTTTTGAAATGACAGTTATATTCTAATAAATATACAAAGTTTTTTTTTCTGGAAAGGATTGTTCCAGATATAGAACTTAGATTCCTTCCCTGCCACATGGGCTGGAATTCAACTTTTAGAAATTCCATTTGAAGCCTGTATGAGTAGTCCTCGACTTACAACCGCAATTGAGCCCAAAATTTATGTTGTTTAGTGAGCCATGTGTTAAGTGAGTTTTGTCCTAATTTATTATCTTTTTTGCCACAGTTGTTAAGTGAATCACCACAGTTGATTCATTAATAATTCGGTTTTAAGTGAATCTGGCTTCCCCCATTGAAGGTCACAAAAGGGGACCATGTGACCTTGGGACTCAGCAACAATCATAAGTATGCACCAGTAGCCAAATATCTGACTTTTTATTACATGATTTTGGGGATTTTTCAAAGGTTGTTAATTGTGAAAAATGGTTATAAGTCAGGGCCATTGCAACTTTGAATGGTCACTAAATGAACTGTTGTAATCTAGGCTGGAACTCAACTCCCACAATTCCAGTTGAAGTCCATATTGATGAATCACATTCAAATTCCTTGTGTGTCCAATTATACTTGACCAATGAAAATTTTTATTTTATTCTATTCCATTCTATATACCTTAACTTGAACTTGAATTGTAGAGGCAAAATTGAACTACTGTATTTTTCAGAGAATAAAACGCATCGGAATATAGGACGCACCTAGATTTTAGAGGTGCAAAACAAGGAAAAATGTATTCTGAACCAAATGGTGCAGTAATATATTATTTAATAAAATACCAGTGTAGCAGAATACATTTTACAAACATGTATACTTTTTATAACCATGGACAATTTTTACAAATTTCAAATTTGACAGCTTTAAGACTTGTGGACCTACTCCCAGAATTCCTCCTCCAGTCATGCTAGCTCAGGAATGGGAGTTCAAGTCCACAAGTCTTAAAGTTGCCAGGTTTGGAGACCTTTGCACCCTTAATCCTTAACTCAGGGGTCTTCAAATTTGGCAACTTTAAGACTTGTGGACTTCAATTCCCAGAATCCTCCAGTCATGCTAGTTCAGGAATGGGAGTTGAAGTTCATTAGTCTTAAAGCTGTCAAGTTTGAAAATCCCTGGGTTAGGGATTAGGGTGCACTGCAAAGGTATTCAAACTTCCTGAGTTAGTCCTCCTCTAACTGGCTACTTTGCTCTTTAAACTTTTTAGCTCTATTTACAAAGAGCTGCCTGGTAGAGTCTGACATTCGGGTCATGCAGGGAGAGCACAGGGAGAGTAGCTAACTTTGCTATCTCCCCCTTCGTTCTTCCTTTCTGATTGGCGCTTGGTTCAATCTCCTGGAATATCACCAACCAACTGTCTGTTGCCACCAATTGTGGCTTTTATCGGTGTCCCACCAACTCCCTTCCCCCTCCCAGGGTGCAGCATTTGGTGTATAGGACTCACCCAGTTTTTGACCCTCTTTTTGGGGGGGAGGGGTAAAAAGGTGCATCTTATTTTCCAAAAAATACGGCATATAGTTTTCTGAAACTATGAAAGAAAACTTGTTATGAGAAAAGATGATGCAGCATTTATTCAAACATCCTGATTTTTGCAAGATTACTTTCTCAAAGAAATATTGTGGCAGGGGGAAAGTACTCTGGTGCCCCATGCCAGGTAAACTATTAAACCTATTATGAACCACTATGCATTACAAGAAAAATATTGTTTTCACATTCTCAACTTTCTTCCTATAAGGCACTTTGGGGGAAATGGAAATTTAAGGAAGGAGTGAGGATGTGGCAGAATTAAATCTGAAATAAGCAATCTGATATTTGTCTGCAGGAGTTCTTTTCCTACACTTAATTAAATTTCAATTTATTCTATATTACTTAATTTTTTCAAAAGCTTTTTTCTTTGGTCAGATTTACTTATACTTCATAGCCTTTTCACAGCATAATCCTCTATTCCCGTCCTTCTACAAAATGTGTATGACTCATCACTTAAATATCTGAAGGTTTTGATGGTTGTTATAATCACCTTTCCGATGATAAATGACTTCTTCTAGAATCATAGTAAAAATGTGCTCTTCAGTCATTTATTTTCTTTTTCTTCTTTTTTCAAATGGATCTGAACAGCAGATTATAAAAATAGAACTGCCAAAACCTGACACTATTTTAATGTAATGGATTGCTATTTATAGACCTTTTTTTAAAGATATGTGATACTTAACATATGGCTCAATCTTTAGCAAAATATGGAATTGAAACAGCATATCTCTTAAATCTGTTACATTCTAGATCTAGTATTTTCATTGATCCCCAAATGTTGTTTCAAGTTTTTGAAATGCATTGCAGAAATGGACTGGCATCATATGATAACATAATAGCATATTACCATCTGGTGCTGAAGTCCAATGTATATGCATTCAGATATACTTCAGACGATTCTTCTATGCTTGCGCCCCAAGGGAGAAAAAAAGAAACTGAAAGTTATAATTTTAATATCAGTATAGTAGAAAGTAACAGTACTTAAATTCTCTTGAAATCACTTCTAACATAAGAATGCAATGAAGGCTTTTCAAACTGCTCCTAGATAAGTTTGCAATGTAAGGTAGATCAGGTGTTACAGTGGATATCCAGTTGAGTCCACCTTGTCTTGATCCAGAAGTTGCTTCAAAACAAAGCTCTTTCAGTTTGGAAATCAGTTCGATTCATCTTAATTTGAGTTGAATCAGTTGTGAAATCTACTTACCTTTCCTACCGGTTCGGAAGCCTGCAACATCCCATGTCCTATACTTTTTCACCCTCTGTGCATGCACAGAAGGCTTTGTGCATGTGCAGAGGGTTAAAAACAAGAAAATGGCAATGTCCGGGCAAGTGGGTGGAGCCACCCACCACTGCCGCTACCAGTTCTCTGAATCACCGGCGGCCGCTGCTACCGGTATCCAAACTGGGCTAAACTTGAAACATTTCACCCCTGGGTTGAGTTCAATTGATTTCATTTAATTTTATTTTGTCTTAGTATGGGACCTTTATCTGTATTTATTTATTTGTTTATTGTATATTGTTGCCATGTCTTGTTAAACACCAAACAAGTCTTTAGGGAACTAGCAGTCTATAATTGTAAATAACAACAAGTATCAATGTTCTTCACCACTATTGATTTCTAAAGCTAAAAGTCTAAGGTCTGGAAATGTTAAAATATTAAAACTCTCTCTCTCTCACACACACACACACACATGCACACACGCATACAAATATAAGTACCTGCATATTTTTCTTTGACCTTCCCTTTATGGAAACATACAAATATATGTTTAAGTTATTCACAAGTAAAAATGTGTTTTATTGTGGTATCCACATAATTTAGATTGTTTAATAGCACTATTTGGCATATTTATGAAAATTTCAGAATAATTCTCTTAATGTTTATGAAGATAAATGCTATTTAGTGGAGCTCATTTCTGTATAAATATTCATAAGAATTGCATAGAATTGGACAAACACAACACCCTATCTTAGGAAAGAGCTGCAAATCACTGCATTCTTGCCGTCTTAAGCATAAAAGTGAGGAAAATATAGGGGGGAACGAATGAAGCTTTGCAACAATTGCTAATATCATGTACAGTGTTCCCTCGATTTTCGCGGGGGATGCGTTCCGAGACTGCCCGCGAAAGTCGAATTTCCGCGAAGTAGAGATGCGGAAGTAAATACACTATTTTTGGCTATGAACAGTATCACAAGCCTTCCCTTAATGCTTTAAACTCCTAAACGGCAATTTCTCATTCCCTTAGCAACCATTTAGATTATTACTCACAATGTTTATTTATTAAAGTTTATTAAAAAAATATTTATTAAAGGTGGACGAAAGTTTGGCGATGACGTATAATGTCATCGGGCGGGAAAAACCGTGGTATAGGGAAAAAAACAGCAAAGTATTTTTTAATTAATATTTTTGAAAAACCGTGGTATAGCTGTTTCGCGAAGTTCGAACCCATGAAAATCGAGGGACCACTGTACTATAAAATAGAGGTGCTTTGTTTCAAACTTGAAACAAGTGGGGATGCCTCCTGGGAATTCCCTTGACCCTTTTTGAGTCAGCCAAAGTTGAGGCAACACAAAAATCAGGAGAAATGACTTGTTCTGGGTTTGGTTGAAGTTGACAAATTCCAAACATAAGGAAATACTGTACTATAATCGAATGATAAAGATGGTGGGGTTCTTTTGTTTGTTTGTTTCAAAAAACTAAACAACTATAAACATTAGCAAAGAGATACAAAACATTCTAACTCTGTTGTCATTTGCCCCTTGTTGAAATGTTGAGTCCAAAATTTGGTATACCTAGTCTGTAGCGCAAACTATGGTTTTGATCTCTCCCCATGAAACAATTATTTTCACCAATATTTGGTGAATTTGAGGACTTTCTGGGATAAAGGGAATTAATTCCAGTTAGTCCATTAAAGTATTACCTTAACATGATTTTATTTTTTTAAATCCTCATTTTTTCCTAAATGTTGTAAATTTGCTTTCTAAATTCTAAACCCTGTTGTCTGTTCCTAAATCTAACCATGGCCTTTTATCTCAATATTTAAAAATTTATTTGCAAACTTATGTCTTTTTTTTTTTGCTTGGCTGCTTAAAACAAGAAAGTTTTTGCTTGGTCAGATGAGGAATAGAGAAATAATTGCTCTCCCAGGAGAGAAACCATCAGGGAAACACAGAAATCCCTTCCTTCCTGTCTGTCTGCTATCACTTACATCCTAACTGTAATAATTATGATTCAGGCTGTACCTCTTCATGAAGTAACTCTTGTTCTACAGAAAAACCGCAAAAAACAGGGCAAATCAACACATCAGAACAAGCTTTTGCAGCAAAATGCACCATGGACCGCATCAAATCATGAACACACACATATACCCCTAAGCTTAGCAGGTCAACTTAGCAGGAGGGAGTCAATAACGATCATTTGCTGAATTTAGATGTACATGTGCACTTTATGCATACTCCTTTGTCCTATTGATTGTAGAGTTTTCCAGATGCTTTTGAAGATGAAGATGCTCACTGCATATTAAGAGTTGTTCAAATCTAAGCATCAATAGTAATCACATTCAGCAGTGGGCAAACCAACTGTCATGTTTGGGGGAGGGAGATTAACTTCACTTCTGTGTGAACTGAAGCAAAGTAATACATGTGCATTTACAAATACACACTTTTGTTACCAGTCATAGAAGCCTGCATGAAGCCCACCTTCTCCAAAGCAGTACCTTGTGATCTAGGTAATGGCATAATAAATGGACTGTGTGGTCTTTTATTGATCAGCATATCATCTTTGCTTTGTATGTAAACCTCATGAACATAACTTGTTTGAACTAGTTGGATTACTGTTCAGCAAGATAATCACTCACCATGTATGAAGGTAGATGAGCTGGGCTAATGGAGTGAGGCTACAGATTGAAGCTATGGGACAGTGGATAGATCCCATCACAGTTAGATGGTGCAGGGACTACAGTAACCAAATCCTAATAGAGTTTTGGGTTCAAGGAAAGAACCACCAGATGAGTTGCATGGATCTCATTCAGCTTTCATCTCTCAAGTGATATGAGCCAGGAACTCATTTAAGTACGACTTGTCCCAGTGAATGAAGGGATCAGAATTTATCCCAGTTGAGTTAGTTCTTTAGGGACAAACTCATCCCTCAACCTTGGCCTTATCAGACAATGAGCAGACCAATAATCCAGAGGGTAAGATAAGAAGCTAGTTTATTCCAGTGGCAGGCAGATATGGAGAATATATCTTAAGAAAGATGAGTTGCTCTATCAGGTCAACCTCCAGAATGTGGCGTTTCAACAAATTATCTGTCCACTTGGAATGCTGATTGATAGGCAAGAGCTATATCAGTTTGATTTAGTCGCCCAAATCTGGACGGGTCTCATTTTCTTCTGGCTATCTTGTGCAGCATCGATCAAAAGACTAAACAATACGGATCAAGCCAAGGACACAATCCCAAGTTAAAACTATATACTTGAATTTGTCAGGGAGAATCCTGTGCCAGATATAGGGCTCCTCTACTACTGCTAGGAGAATGGATGGCTCAATTCCCTAATTTTCTGATCTTCACACAGGCAACTTTTGTAATCAGAAGCATGTTCAGCAGGCTTTGTGCTTTCTTGCAAAACATGAACACTTGTTAAAAACTTAGGACTTCTGCAGTTGCACAATTTCAATGTGAAATTGATTTGTCAACTCCAACTACTTCTCTTTTAGTTCAGCAAAGGCTCTTCTAAGAAAAAAAATTAAAAGAAAGAACCTGACTTGGTGCAGCTGTCTTTACACTGAAGAAGTTTGTTGTGAGGTGCAGAAGTTTTCTGAGACATCAGTTCCATTCTCAGGGACTGAGGAAACACGTGGCTTTATGGTATGTGACCACTTGCTGCTTGAGCAATCATTTGAAGAACAGGTCCTTGAAAACCCACCAACTGGGTATCATCAGGGGTTAGGATAAGTAAAGCTAAATTTTCACTCTCCATACTCAAGGCAGTACTCTCAGAATTTCAGGCTTTCATAGTACAGTAATACCTCGTCTTACGAACTTAATTGGTTCCAGAAGTAGGTTCGTAAGGCGAAAAGTTCGTAAGACGAAACATTGTTTCCCATAGGAAATAATGTAAAAGCAATTTATGCTCTCAAAGGGAAAAAATTGCAAAATGGCGCTCTGCTGGGCACCGCCGCCCGGCTGTCACCTTTTAAAACAGCCGGGGGGCTTCTCGGCATTCTCCCGAATGCCGAACCCGGAAGTTCGGGTTCAGGTTCCGGAGGCCGCTAAGAAGCGCCCCGCTGTTTCAGAAGTTGACAGCCGGGCGCCGTCGCTTCTCGGCGGCCTCCCAAACCCAAAAAGTTCGGGTTTGGGAGAACGCCGAGAAGCCCCCCGGCTGTTTTAAAAGGTGAAAGCCGGGCGGCAGCGCCCAGAGGAGCGCCATTTTGCGATCTACGGTGGGTTCGTAAGCCGAAAAAAGTTCGTAAGAAGATGCAAAAAATTTCCGAACCCTTGGTTCGTATCATGAGGGGTTCGTATCACGAGGTACCACTGTATATAACTTCCTCAATTTTTCCACATTCTTTCACACATTAAGCAGCTATCTGCAGATGCCATAATGAACTACTCATGTAAATATTTATGTCCTGCTAAATATGAACCCAGTGAATGATTTCAAGGATTCCAAATGAGATTTTCTCAACACTTCCCCAAGTGCACTATGTTTCCTGAGAACACGTGGCTATTTCAAGTCAAAAAATGACTTTTGCCACTTTGGATAATATGCTCTATTTTAAAGAATTTTATTCTGCATTATCTTGCTAGGATCATGAAAGGAAAAAATACAAATCTAATTAATAATAATAATAATAATAATAATAATAATAATAATAATAATAATAATATTTTTTTAAAAAATGCAAGGAGAAAGGCTTTATATGTTCTCAAGAGTTAATAATCCTGCTTTGGATTTTGTTTCCTTTTAATACTAGCTTAGAACGGCTTTCTTATCATTCCAATATTCAGAAAAGCTAACACTAATTCATACACCATAATCTGATCTGAGTTGATCTGACCTGCTCTCATACCACATACTATATATACTACATTTGACTTGGAAATAAAATTTGATGCCACTAATTGCTTTCATTATGTTGATTGCAAAAGACTGCATTTAGCTAAAGAAGTGCATCACAAATTTTAACTCAGATAATTATTTTGATTCTGCAGCAATTAATGGTCACAGTGAAAAATAATAATTTGCCTAAGCTCTTTGATATATATATTAATCTTATTAAATGTTTTAATTAGTTGTTTATAGTTATTATGATATCTATTTGTAAACTATTTTCCTATTATTCAGATTTTTGCAAACTGTCCCTGTCTATATACAGTATTCTATAACAATATAGAAATCTTTCTACAGTCAAGACGCATTTACCAATTAGCAAATCATCAACTCAAATGTTATTTTACTTGTTTGTTTAACAAATAATAATTACCTTGTTTAATAGATTTAGGGAATGGTGAAATGTCAGAGAATTCTTAAAGATATTTCATTTTGTTCCTCAAAATATTTCAACATCTCAATGACAATGATAAAAGCTGCTTGTCATTCAGTATAGAAACATGGTCCAGGCATGTTTAAATTCAGTTACTGTGGATTTACCAACCACGTCTGCTGGAAATTTGTTCCAAGGATCTACTACTCTTTCAGTAAAATAATATTTTCTCATGTTGCTTTTGATCTTTCCCCCAACTAACCTCAGATTGTGTCCCCTTGTTCTTGTGTTCACTTTCCTATTAAAAACACTTCCCTCCTGAACCTTATTTTAACTCTTTAACATATTTAAATGTTTCGATCATGTCCCCAGAATTCTGACTCCAACAATAAAGGAAACTTTGTAATAACAAAATACTATTTTACACTATTTATCCACTCAAATGGCTGATATCCAGATATGTCGACCATAAATTGTCTAATTATAATAAACATTTTCTTCGAAAAAGAAAAATGTTTATGTTATGTTCTGAATTGCTTTAATCAAAATACTACTTTAAACTGCATTTTGAAATTTTACATCACAAGATAATTTTTGTATTGTTCTCATTCTACAAGATTTAGCTATATTTAGATGCATTTAAATAATTGGCTAACAGCATAGGCCTCAGGAATATCTCCTAGGAGAGGTATAGGTTTATTCACACAAAAACTGAGAAGTGTCATGAAATTTTGCTCAAAGTGGAGTATCAGAAGAGATACAAAGAAATATGTTTTTTTAACATGTACATACATATATACATAATAAAGGTCTTTATATATCAGCCTACCTTGACATATTTTTAATGTATTATTTGTTTGTTTGTTTGAATTGAGTTGAAAGGGACCTTGCAGGTCATCTAGTCCAACAGGAATCCTACACCACCTCAGTCAGATGGCAGTCCAATCTCCTCTTGAATATGTCGAGTTTTGGGGCATTCACAACCTCCGCTGGCAAGCCATTCCATTGCTTGATCATCCTCACCATCAGAAAGTTCTTCCTTATTTCCAGGTTGAATCTCGTCTTGGTCAGTTTCTATCCGTTGCTCCTGGTCTGGCCTACTGGTGCTCTGGAAAATACTGTAACTCCCTCCTCTCTGTGGCAACCCCTCAAGTACCTGTATTATTTTGTAGTGTGCAACACAATACAATTAACAACATACTAAATTACTAGAAAACAAACTATAGTAACATGACAAGGCCCACCATTTATAAAGAAAACTCATCACAACAGAATAATTTCTATTTCCTTGTGAAAACCTGAACTGGTTGTTTTATTGGCTATCAAACATTTTCTAGAACCCTAAGATCAACAAAGATCAATATTGCCTATTACTTATGGATCAAAATCATAGATAAGTACAGTACTAATATGAACCACACTACAATTATGATGGTCTATATCTTCCTGTTTAAGCGAGTCTATCCATAAATATTTCTTGACTAATAATAATAATAATAATTATTATTATTATTATTATTATTATTATTATTATTATTATTATTATTAGCCGCCCCGAGTCTCCGGAGAGGGGTGGCATACAAATCCAATAAATAAATAAATAAATAAATAAATATTATTATTATTATTATTATTATTATTATTATTATTATTATTATTATTATTATTATTATTTATTAGATTTGTATGCCGCCCCTCTCCACAGACTCGGGGCGGCTCACAGCAATAATAAAAACAATGTACAATGACAAATCTAATATATTTAAAAAATATCTAAACCCCCTTATTTAAAAATAAGACATACACACAAACATACCATACATAAATTATATAGGCCTGGGGAAGATATCTCAATTCCCCCATGCCTGACGGCAGAGGTGAGTTTTAAGAAGTTTACAAAAGGCAAGGAGGGTGGGGGCAACCCTAATTTCCGGGGGAGCTGGTTCCAGAGGGCCGGGGCCGCCACAGAGAAGGCTCTTCCCCTGGGTCCCACCAGATGACATTGTTTAGTCGACGGGACCCAGAGAAGGCCAACTCTGTGGGACCTAACAGGTCGCTGGGATTCATGTGGCAGAAGGCAGTCCCGGAGATATTCTGGTCTGATGCCATGAAGGGCTTTATAGGTCATAACCAACACTTTGAATTGTGACCAGAAACCGATCGGCAACCAATGCAGACTGCGGAGTGTTGGTGTAACATGGGCATACCTAGGGAAGCCCATGATTGCTCTCGCAGCTGCATTCTGCATGATCTGAAGTTTCCGAACACTTTTCAAAGGTAGCCCCATGTAGAGAGTGTTACAGTAGTCGAACCTCGAGGTGATGAGGGCATGAGTGACTGTGAGCAGTGACTCCCGGTCCAGGTAGGGCCGCAACTGGTGCACCAGGCGAACCTGGGCAAACGCCCCCCTCGCCACAGTTGAAAGATGAATCTCTAATGTAAGCTGTGGATCGAGGAGGACACCCAAGTTGCGGACCCTCTCTGAGGGGGTCAGTAATCCCCCCCCCAGGGTAATGGACGGACAGATGGAATTGTCCTTGGGAGGCAAAACCCACAGCCACTCTGTCTTATCAGAGTTGAGTGTGAGTCTGTTGACCCCCATCCAGACCCTAACAGCCTCCAGGCACCAGCACATCACTTCCACTGCTTCATTGACTGGTGCCAACATTCACAATCAGAAGGCCACATGCCATTTCTGTTTCTCAAGGGACTTTTTTTAAGGCAGCATATGCTCTTCTCTTCTATCAATGATATGATATGATGTCTAAACTCATGTACCTAATTTTCTACTCTTTTCAGGCCATTTTTTACAGTATCTGACCATCTGTAAGAGGATCATCAGTAGCTAGCTCTCCATATTTCTATCTTCAGAATGACCTGTTATTCAGTTTTAGATTAACGGTTTTTGAAACATTTTAAAACTTGGGCCAATAGCACAGATCTGAGTCACATACATGGCACATAACATTAATCTCAATATGTTTTCCATACATTTTTTGCTTCTCTAATTGTCTGACCAATAGCCAATTTGATGAGTGATTAAGGTTGCAGGCTAGGAACTGAGAAGTTGTACATTCTCGTTCCACTTTGGGGCTAGTTGGGTGACCTTGAGCCTGTTATTGTCTCTGAGCAAGGGCAAACCACTTCTGAAATCTTGCCCCCAAAAATCCTTCATAAACTTGATTAGGCAATCAGCAGAAGTCAGTGTTGACTTCAAGACACCCCCCCAAACCCCCCCCCCACTCCACCAGTAACTTTTATCATGGCTTTTTCAATTATCTCAAACTTCTTATTTGAGATTTAATGCCTTTATCATTTTTTACCAGAAACAATGAGTTTGAAAAAGTAGTTTTGCTTTATTTTTCCTCACTCTTTGTCTTTAACCTCCAATAACACGGAAGATAGTCTCAGATAGAAAATCCATAGTGATTTTCTGGGCTAACAAATTGTCTATTACTCAGTTATTTTTTTTTTCATTTTTAATCCTGTATTACACACCTAAAAGGACACATGTTTGTACGCTTACACATACATTCCCAACCATACAAATGTATATTAAAGAGAAAATAGATAATGAACTCATCCACTGGAATAATGAACTCACTAGATTTTACCAAAGGTTTAATTGGACAAAACAATTTAAATTCCTGCACTGCTACACATTAGGAAATAGCTAGACTTGATGCTGTAAAAACTAAACAGACTGATGAGTTTAATGGATCTGATTATTCAGGCATGCACATGCCTAATGTTTCTTCCCAACTTGTCCTTCCCTATTAATTATGAAGTTTAACATCAGCTAGCCTTCAATTAGTCAGTGTCCTTCAAGAAAATAATTTAATAGTGTCATCCTCTGCATGTTTAATTGACTTTAAGTCCAGTTAGTTCAAATGGACTCACTCTCTTTTAAATGAATGTTAGTTTATCCAAGTTAATATAGGCAGAACATTTCAGAGCATTTATACTCTTGCCAACTGACAGTATTCTGCTGATTTCTCGGGAGATAATGTTTCAAAGTTTTTAGCCAAGCATTATTGCAACTAATGGCATGAACCTAGAATTCACCTTGTAAACTCTTTAAAATTAATGATGTTGCCCTACTTACGAGAGCAAAGTTTAATTGAAATCTACACAAGTATAAATTCCAATGTTATACTTCAGTTCTTAGACCATTCTAGTTAAATGCTTTAAGACACACTGATATTTTACGGTAAGTTTTAATTTGCATTGATAATATTTCCTACTTTCAGATGTGTGGAGAGAATTTCCATCATTTGAAAAAAAAAATTTGGGGGGGAAAATTGTGGATTTCAAAATAAATAAAAACCAAGCTCTTTCCAAAGAGCTTACATAAGCAGTCAGTGTCATAAAAGTTTCACACATGGCTAAGATTTAAAATTCAAAATGAAAGAAAGGAATGTTGACTGCCTTTTTAGCAAAACATAATTAGCAAAGGATCCTATTTAATTATCTTGGATTTCATGTATTTTTAATCATGTCAGTTTGTTAATTAAATCACTGAAATGTATTTCACTATATAAAATTCAGCAAAAGGAATAATATAGTTATTTTGGAAAATAGTTTTGAAACCGTGTATGAACAATTAGCATTTTTAAAAAGTTTGAAGGATGAACATGCCTTTAAGCATTCAAAATGTGCTAAGTGTGTGTGCATATGCGTACACACATATCTTATATAAACTGTAAAAGCATTACTAGAGTATTAAGTATTGCAACTAAACTTCCTTGCAGAGGCCTTTTGTAATAAGCTTTTAAAGTAATAAGTTCTTAATCTACCCCCCTGCCACATGAAAGTGTGTGAAAGAATTCAGCATGAATTTTATGCTGGTTATGACTACAGAGGAAAGCACTTCTTCATAAGACAGATGTAGGAGTTTGTTGTCATGGTAACCATTGGCAGTTGCCAAGCTAATTGTATAGAGGAGCCTGTGTTACATATGTCATCCTATAGCAACATTGATGTGCATCTATCCGTGACCTTTTCTGCTGATTAGTATGTTCTCTATTATTCTGGACAGTAACTTCATGTTTTTAGTAAGACACATAGTCAAAAAAGATTAAACACAAGGTTATGCCATTGGGTCCTCTTTAAGAATGTTGTCCAAATGTTCTTCCCTACTGATAAAGCAAAGACATTTCTTCCAAGCAGCTGGTAAAGCAGCTCATAATATTAGGTCCCCTCAGTAGACTTCAAGTGGCCTTCATGGTGCAACACCAACTTTGGAGAAAAAAGTTGAATGATGTAAACAGTAAAAGCAGATTGTAAAAAAACGGTGGGCCTTTAAATCTGTAGGTAAAAGTGGAGGGGAGGGGAGGAGCAGAGCGGAGTGGAGTGGAGAACAGGACAGGACATTCAGGACACAATAAAATAGAATTTTCTGAAGTAGGTGGGCCTGTTTGTGTGCATCTGTGTTTGAATTTTCACGCTCAACATCTGATGACACCATATTTTCTATTTCAGTTCTAAAGGCATAGCTAAATGTAATTTTGAAGACTTATTCCCCCCCCCCCCGCTGCCGCCTCAGCACCAGTTTCAAATAGATCTCAATTTGATCAGGCAGTATGTTGACTATTGTTCTTCCCCCCCACCTAAATTATTAGTTTAGTTCCATTATTTTAGCTTTTTATCCCTTCGTCTAGTTTACCCCTTATCTGTTCCTCTTTATTAGGTTATCAAATGTATATTGATTCCCCATTATCTTCCAAACAAAAGGAACACAAATAAAGCACTTTAGAGGGCAAAAAGAATACATACTTTTTTTTTTCTTTTGAGGGAAACAGATTCTTTGCTTAGTGGTACATGAGCTATACAAACTACAAAAAGCTAAACGCCATCAGATTAAGAATTTTTTAGTTTTTTAATTGATATTTACTCATCAGACATATATCTTTCAAAATCTCACTAATATTGGTAGCACTCCCTTTTCCAATGTTTTCTACATAAATCCGTGAGATAAGCTGTACTGATAGTGAGTGTCCAAGAATTATCTAGTGAGCTTCCATAGGAAAACAAAAAACAAAACTGAATTGGACCCGTGCCTCCCAACCGTCGACCATAAATCACCCTGCTACCCAAGCATAAGTGAAGTGTTAAGTATTATCTTGAATAATGAATACCGTATTTTTCGCTCTATAAGACGCACCTGCTGATAAGACGCACCTAGATTTTAGAGGAGGAAAATAGAAAAAAAATATTTTGAGCCAAAAAGGGGAGAGGAAGAGAGGAAGGAGTGAAAGAAGGGAGTGAGGGAGGAAAGAAGCGAGGAAGGAAAAGGAAAGCAAGAAATGGAGGGAGGGAAGGAAGGAAGGAAGGAAAGAAAGAAAGAAAGAAAGAAAGGGGGAAGGAACAGGAACAGAGGAAGGAAGCAAGGAAACTTATGAAAAGGGAGAGTAAGAGAGGAAGGACTGAAGGGAGGGAGGGAGGGAAGAAGGTAGGAAGGAGAAAGAAAAGAAGAAATAGAGGAAGGGAAGGTAAAAGAGAGAAAGAAAAAGAGCAAGAAAGAAAGCAAGAAAGAGAGAAAGAAAGAAAATGAAAGAGAAATAAAAATAGAGAGGGGGAATGAAAGAAATGGAAGGAGGGAAGGAAGGAGAGAAAGCAAGAGAAAGAAAGAAAGCAAGAGAAAGAAAAAAGAATGAAAGAGCAAGAGAGCAAGAGAGAAAAAGAAAGAAAGAAAGGCAACTTCAAAGAAAGGCTCACTGAGCATCTCTCACTCTCTCTCTCTTTCTATCCCTCTTTCTTTCTCTTCCTTTCTCTCTCTCCTCTTCCTTTATCTCCTCTCTCTCTCTCTCCCTCTCTCTTTCTCTCCCCCCTCTCTCCCCCTTTCCCTCTCTCTTTCTCTCTCTCACTCTCTTGCTATCTCTCCCCCCTCTCCCTCTCTCTTTCTCTCCCCCCTTTCCCTCTCTCTTTCTCTCTCTCCCCCCCTTTCTCTCACTCTCTCTTTCTCACTATCTTGCTGTCTGTTGCTCTCACTCACTCTCGTTCTCTCTCCGTTCTTCTCAGCAGTGACGCGCGCACGCCCTGCCCGCCTCACCTTTGCCGAGAGCACTTTCGTCCCGGGCTCTCAGCAAGGGGGTTGTAGGAGAGGCGGGGCCGGCAGCAAAGGTGATTTTCAATGTCGGGGGCGCACGGGCGGTTGCACGCGCTCCCTATCTCCCTGCTAGCCCACTCGGAATATTCAAAATAAGAAAAACCTTCACCGGCAAAGGCTTTTCTTATTTTGAATATTCCGAGTGGGCTAGCAGGGAGATAGGGAGCGCGCGCAACCGCCCATGCGCCCCCGACATTGAATATCGCCTTCGCCGGCCTCCGCTGAGAAAAGCCTTTGCCGGCATTTCCTCTCGGCGTCAAGGAGGCGCAGCGGCGGGCGGAGAGAGGGAAGGGGGCAGCGGCGTCCCTCCTGGCCTTGGCGGGCCGCCCGACCCTCCCCACCTCCTGCAAACGCGGTGGGCGGCGGGGGAGAGCGAGGAGCTGGTTCCGGCGGGCGCGGGGCTTGGCTGGCTGGCTGGCGGGGGGAGCACCGCTGGTGGTGCGGAGGGAGACCCTCCTCCGGGAGGGAGGGGGCCAGGCAGCAGCTAGCCAGCCAGCCGGCGGGATGGCGCTTCCGAGTTCGCAGCCTCCCCCCCCCCCTGCCTACATCTTCGCTCCATAAGACGGGGCTGATTTTTCATCCTACTTTGGGAGGAAAAAAACTGCGTCTTATGGAGCGAAAAATACGGTATATATTTTAGAGGAACATGTATAAATGTTAGATTTTGCCCTTTGGTCTTTGTCCAGTGTTTAGTCTTTGATGTCGTCTTTCGACATAAAACAAAAAAGGGGAATTTAAAACTGACATTGGCTTTTAATTTATAATGCATGATGATGATGTTATCTCTTCAATCATATCTGACTCTTGGCAATTCTATAGGCCAGGTCTGCCCTCATCTCTGATCTTGCACTACTTATTTGAGTAGTTCGATATTCTGTCTGCTGTCAAATTGGATAGTATTAGAATGCATATTAATATATAAGCTATATTTGAACATAAAAATATTATCAACCCCTCCACAATTTTGTTATTGTTCATGCTTCTCTGAAACAGGGAGGATGGTTTGTAAATCTAACACAATATTACAAAAATCAGCCCTTATACCAGTCTAACAAACACTTCCAATGTGTGTGTGTGTGTGTGTGTGTGTGTGTGTGTGTGCTTATGCATGTTTACATGTATGTCCACATGCAAACATATAAAGATAGCTTGAATGGTTAGACCAGGGGTAGGCAAAGTTGGCTCTTCTATGACCTGTGGACTTCAACTCCCAGAATTCCTGAGCTAGCATGGTGGGCTCAGGAATTCTGGGAGTTGAAGTCCACAGGTCATAGAAGAGCCAACTTTGCCTACTCCTAGGTTAGACGGATTTAGATTTTAGATGGATTTGACTTGAAATAATGAGCATTCAAGTTCTCCCAGTTCTATTCTGATTTTTAAAGACCCTCTGCTTTACACAGGTGGAAAAATAAGTAGTAATTCAGAACTCAATTGCCACAGTGTCTTGCACCCAAGGCAAAATAAATAGTACTTCATTTCCTTTGAAATCCATGACTAAATTTTTATATTGATTTTAGTGACACTGAAATATAATTAGTTTTCATTTAATGTAAATTAAATATTAGAAATAGCTTGGTCTGAACTTTACAAAACTTGATTGTCAAATATCTCAAATTGATATGTTATAAGGCTGATGAGTCATTTGGAAGCTTTTTGGGAAAGATGTGCCTTGGGGTGTATGGGGGAATACACAGTTTGTTATCCAAATTTCTTTAACTATCTTCTTCTTTTCCCAAAACTCTATGCAGCTGTTTCAGTCTTAACTTTCTCGCCTTGCCTATTCTGAAGAACTTTTCATTAATGTTTTTTTAAAAAATCCAAAACACTGCTGGTCTCTACTATTTTGATAAACTGAATTTATAGCATGTATACTAAACTATGCCAAAGTAGCTGATGAACTGTTACTTAGGTTTTATTATCATACCACAACTTGTGTATGTTAAACATGTATGGTAACATATTCTCATCAATCTAGGTTTATTTTCTGCATTTTTAAATATTTATTTATTTAGAAAATTTATATTGCTGCCTATTTACACGTGGCAACTTAAGGTTGCTTACACGAATATAAAAAACATCATATATTTAAAAAACTAAGAGAAGAAAATAATCAAATAATAAATTAATAAAATATACATAAAGCTGGCATAACATTTGCGTAGGTGATTAATGTACAATATTTCTATTCACGGTGTAAGATCTAACCACTAGGAACAGAATTTTCAAAGTGGCTAGATACCCTGCTTCCCTCGATATAAGACATCCCCTTATAATAAGCCCAATTGGGCTTTTGAGTGCATGGCAGTAAGGTCAAGCACTTATTTCAGGTTCAAAAAATATAATACAAGGTTTTATTTGGGGGGGAAACATGGTATATACCAGCTATTGTAGTGATATTCCTAAGAGGTAAATTTTAAAAACAAATTGAACAATTCCATTTCTTCAAGGGGACATTATTGAAAATGTAAAAGTTAGATACAGGGAACTGTTTCATTCTTTTTAAAGTGTCCATGTGGAGATTTTTAAAAAATCAATAGGAGAACTTCTTACCAGCTGAGGATAAAAAGTCTGATTCATGCACACTCACAATAATAACTGTAATGTTTTCCATGTAGAGCTGCCTTTGAAAACAATTTGATGGCTTCATCAACTTTGATGCCTGTGACCTTATTATCTAAATTGAATCACTGGTACTGGCTATTCTTTTCCAAACTCAGTTTGTAAAATATTACTAATTTTTAAAACTTGTTCTATTAAAAAATAAACCAGGTGGTGAATCTGAATGTCTTCCTTTGATAATAAAATCTATATTTTGTAGGAAGTGTTGGTGTGTCTCCATGATTCTAGGCATGATTGCCTGGACAGGAGGGCAGCCTTATTTCATAATAACAACAGTAGAAAAGGCATTTCCACTGGTGAAAAAGAATGAAAATATCTGACTTAGCTAAAGTTATTATTCTAGTATGTAATATTGTACTAAAAGTAGCTGTTACTGAGGTGGCCTAGTAAGGCCATTTATTTTTAATATATATGTTTGCCTCAATGAAAATAATCATTTTGAAATCCCCCAAACCAGAATATTGTTTGTTTGTTTAATTGGCTGTACACCTTATCATAAGGTAACATGCAGTTATATATACAGTACAATTAAAACATCAAATCAAACATTGAAACCAAAAACTGGAGAGGGGGGGGTGGACAGGGGGGGGGAGGTGAGATTTGTTATTAACCAATCTACCTCCATTTCACTGTTCCCCCACAAGAGTCCCAAGCTGATTGGCAAAGCTACATCTTTAGGACCTTATGAAAAGGTAGATGATTTGGGGGGCCAACCTCACATTAGGGGGCAAGGTGTTCCAGAGGGCAAGAGCAACAGCAAAAAAGACCCTCCTCCTGGACAATGTCAGCTGTAATAATCGGGCTGATAAGACCCACAGCATGCCACCTCTGCCAGCACTATTTGGACCAATCCCAGTGGGATTAGATGGCCTCACCATATGATCCATTCATATAGCAACTTTTTAAGACATAGCCATATCGTAAGGCATATTAGCTTTAAAAAAAATAATTAGATTAAATTATTTATTGATCTAATACAATATACAATCATTTGTATATTTGTAAATGTGGGTATGTGCACATGTTGGGTTAGATGTGAAAATCAGAGTTTCTCAATGTTCATAATATCATCTCCGAGTCCACGGAGAGGGGCGGCATATAAGTCCAATTAATAAAATAATTTAACCTACGGATGCCCACCTTCAAGGTTAAGAAGTGTAGGGAAAATAATCCACCAAACCATAGCAAGAGAAAGTATAGGACAATGATGGCGAACCTATGGCACTCATTCCACAGGTAGCACATGGAGCCATATCAGCGTGCATATGAGACATTGCCCTATGTCAGCTCCAGCATCCAGTTGATTTTCAGCCTTGGGGAAGGCCGTTTCACCCTTCAAAAGCTTCAGGGTCTTTCCCTGAAGCCCCGGAGTGTGAAAAACAGTCCATTGGACAAACTGGAATTTCGTAAAAACAGACCTCCGGTTTTCCTGTTGTGCTGTTTTTCACACTCAGGGGCTTCAGGAAGCCTCTGGAGTGTGAAAAACAGCACAATGGGAAAACCGGAAGTCAATTTTCCCGAACTTCCGGTTTGCTTGTTTGGCTGTTTTTTTTTCACCGTCCCAGCCTTCAGTAATGTCTTGTGCAAGCACAGGGTGAGGGGGGGGGTGTTGTGCAGATGTGCAGGGGCACTGCGGGGGGACGGAATGTGTGTGAGAATGTGTGCATGCACTAGCACGCACACACACACCCTTTTGGCAGGCAAACCAAAAAAGGTTCCTCATCACTGATATAGGATTTAAACTAAAGTGGATACAAAAAGAAAGTTGCATCTTTATGCAGTCAAGACATATGAAAGCGGGTGCCCAGGAATTTCTGTTTCAGTCTGGACCCTAAACCTGATAGCTTGTGTGAATTGGTTTGTCATTTATTAACAGGTGGGGTTCTGGATAATGGTTTACT